>NC_080572.1:302194574-302500658 GCF_030247185.1 Malaya genurostris | reverse complement strand
CAGCGTGTGATATTCAAGTTAAATTTAATATTGATATTCAAGTTATGGGTTTCATATACCATTCGACTCAGTTCGTCGAGTACGCAAAATGTCTGTGTGTGTATGTGTGTAACGTTTTTTGCACTAGCTTTCTCGGAGATAGCTAAACCGAATTTCACAAACTTAAATGCAAATGAAAGCACGCTAGGTCCCATACTAAATTTCTAAATTTAATTTTGATCTGACTTCCGGTTCCGAAGTTATGGGGTAAAATGCAGGGCTTGTATTGTGAATCCTCAAACGAATGAAGCAACAAAAAACATCTACTGTGAACACTTTGCTTGACATAGCTGAATGAGAGACCTATATTAGAGAGAAACTGGATGCGTGAGAGTATATGCTACTGAGCAGACCAATTCCCCATGCCAAGTAAATTGTCTGTGCTCTCAGTCTCAGTTAACACATGAACTAAGCAATCCATGACAATGTTATGAAATGAAGGGTTCGCTCTCGTTAGTATTGTACGAGAAAGAAGACCTTGCTTCACGGCGTGCTACAAGACGCGAAGCAAAGTCATATAGGCAATGTTTACGATTATTTTTAAAGTGTAGGTTTATAGAAATAATTTTTAACATAATGTTCGCATTCCAAGACCAAATTTGATCACATTTCAAACATACTTTAAACATTTTATAGCAGAAATTTTGCATTTGAGCCCATTTTCAAAACGATCAATTTGTTTCTTGGCAGTTTACACTGTGTATATATCCTAGAAACACTAAAAGCAATGTTCTTTAAATTGATTTTCATCGGAACTAAAAGTTATGAATCTAGTTTCCTCATAGGCATCTACAATATGAGAACCATTCATCAAATGCCAACCTCATGAAGCATAGGTCTCAGCAAGCGGGCATATTCATGAACTATTGAACGAACGAAGCAGCTCTCCTTGCTTTGGTTGCGCTGTGAATTCTACCTGACAAACGAATGTGTGTGAATAGCACAGATGGTGAAACCCTTTTGTTCATATTCGTTGCTTCCCTGGTAAAATGTTCAAGCAAGCCCTGGTAAAATGTTCAAAAAATATGTTTTCTAGCATTTCTCATAGATGGCACGACCGATTTTCGCAAACTTAGGTTCAAATGAAAGGTCCTGTGGTCCCATAAAGAATTCTTAACTTTCATCCGAATCCTACTTCCGGATCAGGAAATATTTCGTAAAGTGTGTTAAAATTTTTATACCATCATTGAAAAGGGCGAAGAACCGTAAAAATAATCTAAATCGACTTGAAATCTTCTCCAATTGATAGTTTTTATCGGTAGACGGTCAAACAAATCGATTTCGGTTATTATTTCAAGAATCGAAGAAAATTATTTTAAAGAATACTACAGTATGATTGATATGAGAAAGACATCATTACACCACTAGGTGGATTAAAACAGGTTTTTTTGCAACTTATTCCACATATGAACACATGCACTTATTTACATCACTCAGTTTTGCACTGAAGAAAAATGGCTACTTTGATGAATCATCAAATTTCGGTTGTCTAAAAGTTGTTTACCGAGATTTCGGTAAGTTGATATCATTAATTTACTGATTTCGGCAAAACGACCAATTGTTGGTAAACACGGTAATTTACAAAACCGAATATTAGTATAACATTTTGAATTGCCGAGAAATCGGAAATAATGAACCGGGAATTTTGGAAAAAGCTGTCTTAGCCGAAATTTCAGTAAAATATCGCTTTACCGTTCGTTTTCATCATTTTTTTTTTCACTGAGATTCAAATTAAGTTTTAAGTGTGTACTTTTCGAAAGCCATCGCACATTATTGTGAAGGAAAAGGTCGGAATATTTATGACTGTTTTATATATCAACCGGAAATGACGACATGGTGTAGTCGCAATTTTCTACAATTACTATAATTTCTACTAGTACCGTTTAATCTCTTGTAAGGTTATCTTAAGTTATTTTTACACAAATTTAGATACAGATCTAGTTTAAAATGCACAGATGTGCCTTCGTTGACTTCACTAATATTCTATAGAAATAAACAAGAATAGTTTCACTGAATGCCTTTCCTATTCTCCTTTCAGCAGATCGAGACAAGTTTTAAACAGCACCCGAACGTGACAAATCGCACGACTGCCAACACTGGCATGATACCGCAGCTGAATGTCGTCCATCAGTCGCTCGAGTGCCACTGGAACGGATCGTGCTTGCAGTTCAACATTATTGTTCGGTCAGAGCCGTGACGCACAGCATAAGTCTCCGTCCGCGTGCCTGGACCTGTGTGTCGCGCCTAACGGACATCCAATCGCGTTTTACCGCCAATGATTCTCTGGACGGTCAAAGTTTGACCGTTTGTCGGTTGGTTGTTGTCTCGATGCCCGATGCATTAATTGAGCTAGCCAGTGCCATAGGAAATCGTCTGTACGTTGAGTGATTGGAAATGGTTCCGGGGATCCTAAGTGGAAGATAAAACAAATGGAATACAACGCGCCTCAGTTTTAATTCGAGTGCTTTGTGAAGTTGTTTACTGCCGGGCCAACGATCCGACGAGTATCGGATCGCGCAATAGTTGGATTGGGCCGGTGAGTTTACTTACGTTCGAAGGAAAGTGAAAACAGAACGAGCCCAAAAACGGTGCTACCAATATCCGAGTTTCACAGTGCAGTTGACGGAAAGTTCAAAATAGATCGCCATAAATTGAAGATTAACGTCATCTAATCTCCGGTTTTAAAGGGGGCTCAACTTCGCCTAATACACAGGGAATTAGTTTGTGGTCAAAGTGGTTAGTTCAGTCGAAAGTGACAGTGCATCATTCCTGGTTGGTGTTCGAATGTGAAAAAAAAAATCAATGGCCTCAGTTGGATGTTAGTGTTTTGTGACCGTAGTGAAAGCCACCATCAAAAATGGAAGCGGATGTTCTGAATGCGTTGAATACCCAAACGGCGTACCTTCCGGGTGGACGCGATCGCGATGGCCATCCGTTGATCGTCATCCCGGTTCCGTTCTACGATAATCTGCCATGGATGAAGGGTTTTCTGGAGACTACTGTGAAATATATACTTTCCACCTTGAGGTAGGTTGAGTTCCTATTGAATTAAAAAAAAAAGAATTCATTAAACAACCTTCAACTAGTTGTTTTTTTCGCATTAACAGTTTCATAATTACGCGTCTTCTTCCGCAATGAACGGGTGCACAAAAACGCAACCGAGCGCGAAGTCGCCAACCCCTTCCGGGAGCTCATTTTTCCAGTGGCGTATAGCGCTCAGATAGAACGCAATCGAGGCCCGAAACGACGCAAGATGTTACAGTGCTCTCAAATTTCTTGCTTTTGTACATTCGAAAACGAACATACACACCACACAATTCCATTTCCAGACTTTCACTTCAGTGGACAAATTAATGCGTGCAGCGTCTTCTGGGCAGATATCCATTACATGAATGGCTCATGTGTGAAGCTAGGCCTACTACGTTATTTTACTGATGTTGGCATGGCAACATAATAACAAAACGATCTACAACAATTCTTTATATCTGGGATGATATGTTTTGTTCATACAAAACATTTAGAGAAAAACTTCGCATAATACTTTGGGAATATTTTATTGGTTCTCAAAAGTACCGATTTGTGGAATTTATCCGATGTTATGATGAATGATGATGATGAAAATACTGTTGAGTATTTTTTACACTTGTTTCATTTACACCAGAACCAAAGTTCTGGGGCTCAAAGGTTAGGATCTGCCCACCTGGGTTTAATACATTTCACCGGCCGTGGATCCATTTTTTAATTTTTTTTAACCAATGTGCATATGCATATAAATTAGTACACTGTACTAAGATACATAAATTGATGCGAACGTGCTCAATCAAATTTTGAGTCCTAAGATTATATGCGTTTGTTATATTCAGACATAAAGTCTACTTCGTGGTTTTCGTGAATGAAATAATCTGTTTTTTCGAAGCGATTGAGTTAGTGTAAAAGCTGAATTATTAGTTGCCATGGCTCGAAAAATGAAATTCAATACATTTATTCACAAGCTGTTAAATAATCGTATGGCTCTGTCAGTCAGAAGACTACTGATAAGGAGTGTATCGAAAACAAGCTATCCACATACATTTGTGTTGTACGCATGTATTTGTAATGGATTTTTATGCTCAGATCACAGCATGCTGTGCGTTTGGCTGTCAGCTTTCGTTTGTTTACTTGTTTGTGCGGTTGGAATTTTGCGTTTTCAAAATGTCGCGTATTGAAAAGGAAGTGAAAATTGAGGTTCTGGACACATAGCTAAATGAGAAGGGTATTAATATGGGAAAATTGGCGAAGCGGTTTGGAATTCATCAAGCCAGTGTTAAAGCCATCATTGATAAGTTTGGGAAACACTATTCTTTGGATGAGCTACCAAGAAGAGGCAGAAAACCCGGTTCTTCCAACCCGAAACTAGTCCAGAAAGTGGTATCTCTAATCATGAAGAACAAATCAATGTCAATACGTGATTTGGCCAGAAAAGCAGGAACGAGTGTCGGAATGATCCATCGTATCAAGAGGCGAAATCACCTGAAGACCTATAAGAAGCAGAAAATCTCGAAACAAAGTCTAGAACTAAAGAAGCGAGCAGCAACAGGGGGCCGGAAATTGTATTCGTGTCTTCTGCAGTGTCCGGATTCATGCGTTTTAATGAACAATGAGTCTTATGTAAAGGAGGACTCAAAAACCCTTCCAGGTCCACAATACTTTACTGTCGTCGTTGGGGAGGATATGAGCGATGCGGACAGGTTGATTCAAGTGGAGAAATTCGGTCGAAAGGTACTGCTATGGCAAGCAATATGTTCCTGTAGTTTGAATTCAACCATTTTTTACACTACCGGAACTATAAATGCAGACATCTATCGATTTGAGTGTCTCCAGAAGAGATTGCTGCCTTTATATAAGAAGCATAGTACACCTCCACTGTTTTGGCTGGATTTAGCGTCGGCTCACTATGCCAAAACCACTCTCAATTGGCTTGCGGAAAAGGGTATAAATTTCGTTGAGAAAAACATCTATCCACCAAATTGCCCTCAGATTCGACCCATCGAAAGTTACTGACAATCGTGAAGAGGGTCTTCAAGAAGACTGGTATGGAGGCTGGGAACATGCAGGAGTTCAGAAATAATTGGGCTCAAGCGTCCAAAAAAATGCGATGCAACACTTGTCCGGAACTTGATGAAAAGAGTTTGATCAAAAGTTCGAAAATTCGTGAAGGAATAACTTAAATTCCATCCGGTTTTCATTATGATCAAGTTTAACATCATACAATAAAGAATCAATTTCTAGTTCGAATGAAATATTGTTTTTTATCACAATTTGAAAGAAAAATTTGTGGATAGCTTATTGTCGATACAATCCTTACAAGTGCATTGCTGTTTTGTTGTTTATTTTGCTTTTTGCAGCTCAGAATATTCACTTTTATTTTCTAATATTTTTATCGACAAAGATATTACGTAAAATATTGAATTACACGGTGCAAAAATTGAGTGAAGATTTTTTGGTAACTTCACGTCGAAAAATAATACTGTAGAATATTACATTTCAATACATCATTCATGATAAACATACAAAACTTATTTCATATATCTCTACAGACTGAACTTTTATTAAAGAAATCATAACGTATATTAATAAGTATATTTTTACTATAATTGCAAATTAATAACATTGTGTGTATAGATTCGACTAATTACAAAATCTAAAACAACTAAAATCGATTCGTAAATCAACTAACAGAGTTTTGTGTCCTGACTAACAGCATTTTTTTCAACTCAAATTTTTGGAAAATTGGAAAAAAAATGACAGCTTAGAAAAAATAACAAAAATCGATTTGTTGTACCAAATTTTAAGAAATCGAATTCTGAAAACCATTTTATATTCTGGTATTGTGATCGCAGGTAGTTTCATGTATGATCATTTTCGATTAAATACATCCAGTTGCCACAGTATCATTGTTGGACCTCTTGGCTAGGGTAACTTAGAGAGTCGCGAGTTTATGATCACTTGTCTGCAACGAAAAATTGAGCTTTTCGTCCGTAGCTACAAATCGCGTGCTATTTGTGGAAAACTTAAGTTAAATTAGCAGCGAAAACGACTTTGACACTTGAATAAAAACAAAAATGTTTGTTTGGTCATTCTTGTTAGTGAATGAATTGAAACAATTTGGAGGAGAATTTCTTCATTAACCGTTGTGAAGAGCGACGACATGGCCTGCCATTTGCTTTTCTAAATCGAAAATTTTACACGAATTATCGAAGTGAAATCCTTTAAAAATTGTTGAAGCTGGCATGCTTAACCGAAAAGTTATTGAATTTGAATAACATGAATAACCTAGACAACCTTCAAATGAAAAATATAAAATGTACAAAACATGAACCGAAATGTGATTTGTTCGAAAAAGTACCAAACATGATTTGTATTCGGGAAATGAGAAATTTTTCGAAATGGTTATTTCAGCGATTGGTTAGTGATGTTATAAATCGAATAAATCCAATTTGAATTTGGTTTTGAAGACTACCCAGAGGATATTTGTTTATCATTTGGTAACTTTTCTGATACAGTGAAAATGTCGTTTACCCAGTGTAAACCTTTCAGGTTTTTTTTTCGGTAACACTGGTAGTATAATGATAAATACATAAATTATCAAGGACAATTGCAAAATGGCTGAACCTGACCCAGAGTAGTTTCATCAAACAAACACTTTTCACGATACTGTGTTGGGTTTGCACTTAGCAACGGGGGTTTGAGCAAGCCTGATATGAAAACGAGGTTCGAAACTGACTCGATTTTCAGTTCAACAATGTTGAAACTAGGTTTGAAATTCGCTTCAAACAAACGGTTTGACAGCAGTTTAGGTGGAAACTGGGTTAGGTTTGGCATCAAGCGAAAACGCCATTAGCTAACCAAATGTCATGCGTATTTCACCCCAGTTGGCCATGCGTTTTATCATTTCCAAAGCTAAGAAAAGCGATACCTGGTTAAGATATTTTCTTCGGTGATCTCAAGGTCAAATTGTTTTGATACTACAGTTCAATTCTAAGCTCAAAAATGTCAATAATCCATTCCTTTCCTTTTTTGCTTCCAGCTCCGAAACCGTGGCCTCCGGCTTCATCGTCATTCTGGACGCTCAGAAGTGCTCCTGGCGATCGGCTCGGCAGTACATTCGACACGCTCAAACGCTGCTGGAACCGAACCTGGACAGCTTCCTGGTGATACGGCCGGATGCATTTTGGGAGAAAAATCGGGTGGAGAATTGCACCCGGCAGCACCGTCAGGGCGAGGTAAGTTTTCCGATTTTCGTTATGCAACTGCCACTATTTACGAATGTGTCCTATCACAAATTATAGTGTATGTACGGTGTTTATTTTAATTTTTGTTCGGCACGTGCTGTTTCGCCGACGGTCTCGGTCTCGGTTGGCAGTTTTGCAGCCGCTAACCGTAAAACAAGCGGTTTGGCATGCACCTGCGCTGATAAGTTCGTTTCGCCCAAGCTGAAATCGATCCGGACAGAAACAAAAACAACGGTTGAGTAGGGTGTTTTGAAGTACAGCTGCATTGTTAATCTTTGTTGTGTTTTACTTGATAAAGCTGTGCATTTGGCATCGAAAAAGCGCCTCCAAGCTGTCAGAGAAATCTGATTGAACTCTCAATTAGTGTCAGAAAATCTAGTTCACAGCTCGTGTTGCATGCGACTCACAAACGCAACAAAACAATGCAACGCGGTGCAAAGCGCGTTTCACTGAGTCATGATGCTTCAAACAGTGTAGGACAAATGTCAATTATTTCTGCATTTTGTGTGGCTCATTTGCCTTCCGCGTATCGCTAATGATTAGGTGTAATATGCTGTTAGCCTTAACCGAGAGCATGAAGAAATGGAACGCACAGTGCAAAAACCACTTGTTCCGATGCATTTCATTAGTGCTTGCCCATTAAATCTTTTTTTCCACTCATCTATCGACAGCTGGAATGGGCCGTTTTTCTATCACATACCAGCGTAATTAGACGGCGCAACATGCGCGTGCACGTTCTACAAAACTAATTTCCCTTCTTTGTTATGATAATGACTGAATCCATCGGGATGAAGTGTCTTAATATTCACGCGTTGTTTACACTGGTTTCAATAATTCAATTATTCTAAGAACAGTTATTCATCAACCCTTAGAAGAATTATTGATGAAGAGAATTTTCATAAATTAACTGTAGAATAGATTACGATCGACCGTTTCTGAATTGGCATGAAATTTTCCGCACATCTTCAGTATGATAAACCATTTGTTTTACACGGCTATACTGCCCATACTCGCATATCAGTCCCATATCGATTTTCGCCAATTTTGAGTTAGCTTGAGAAATGAAATCTATCCTCAATATACTCTCAGAACTTGCAATAAAAGTTGAGGGTTTGTTCAGTAACATGTGTAAAAAGTCCAACTCATATCTGTCCCATATGCAAAGTACCCGCATATCAATGTTTAAATTGGTTGCAATATTGGAATAGCAAAGGTGTATTACCGATATTTCATGTAATAATACCATGATTTAGCATTAGGTAGCACAATAAATAAAAAAATCGGAAATAAAATTTTTTTTTCCTTTTTTTCTCGACATGTCGATTTTACATATGGGACTGATATGCAAGTATGGGCAGTATAGTGATGTTGCGTTGAGGTTTTTCATGACCATCGTGCTCGCTTACTGCGATTATATGAAATTTGTTTCGAAGATATGTTCTAAGAAACCGATTAGGCACTCTAAAAAAGCAGGTGAGTAATGCCAGAGGCGTAACTGGAGGACGTGAATACGAATAAAACTGACATAATTCTTTCTTCTCGTTTTTTTTGTGTGTGAGTTTTTGCAACATTTACTACTTCGCTTCTGGACATGGAATTGAATTAAATAATTAAATACGGAACCTGTTACTGACTCCGAATTCAGTTGCGAATTTCAGGCTCAGAATCCAAAACAAGAATTCAATTCATGAATTTTGTTCTACAGCTCTAGAACGGAACTAATTTTTAGAATTCAGGTTCCGAATTTAATTCTAGAACTTGATTCCGAACTTCCCAACCTAAGTTATGGGACTGAATTCAGTTCCAGATCACAAGCGAAATGAACGTACCCCAGTCAGGTTTCACACGATAACGGAATAGTTGAATGGTGAATTAAGTTCATCTTTGACGTTTATTCTGTGAGGTTTGTTGTGCTCGTGTGGGATCTGATGGATGAGGTGATATGTGAGTGAAGTACAAGTGAAGTGGAATGCAAAAACGGTAATAAAGGCCACTGTTTCAACTCAGGACTAACGATCGACCAATAAAAGAGATAGAAATTGGGTGACGGTACACCCATTCATCTCAAATCCATTAGTCATTTCATATACGAGAACCATTTGTTATAGTGACATCTGTTATCTCTGTTTGATAGATAAACTTCAAAAGTAACATGATATTTGGAACATTTTGCTTTGCTAAAACAGCAGTATTGAACCATTTCCGAGCTACTACTGTGCGTTATCGCTTCTAAGAGAAGAGGTAAAGACTTTGTATTCGGTTTTATCACAATTCATTTATTAAAAGTCGAGCGATTGCTAAAATGACATGGTGACTCTACTAATGAGATGACTATTGGCACACTAGTTTTAGTTAGGATCTATTAGAGTAGAAATAGTAACTCAATGTTGTAATGCTTGCGTGTGGAATACATGTGGGTATGTATGCATGTGTGAATGTGTGTAACTGTGTGTGTATGTATGTGTTTTTGTATGTATGTACAATATACATTTTACCGTGCCTTTGAGTGCGTTGTATCAAATTGGTAGTGATACATTTCGATTGGGAGTCTAGGTTAACTTGCTGCTCAAAAAGCCTGAGTTTATGATAAACACAGATAATGAGCAATTGAAGATAATGAAATGGAAACATGTTCTAGGAGTGATAGCTGAATAATTAAAGAGTAAAATTATATTTCGTAATAGTCAAATATCACTGAGCGTTAGTGTCATGTTTACATTTCCTTACCCGTTGAACCATTCTGAGTGGCAAAACACACATAATGTATATACAATACATTAACCCTTGATTTCTCTATCTTGCTTGCATGACACGCCGTCAATGAGAGAAAGAATCGGATGAAGCAGAAGCGCTTCTAAAACTCAACAGAACAAAAGGAGAGAAATGAATGGAATGAAGAAGAAAGAAAGGAATAAAAAAAGAAGGAAGGAAGGAAGAAGAAAAGAGAAAGCAAAGCGTATCAAAAAAAGAAGGAAAAGGAAAAAAAGGAAGAAGGAAGAGAAAAAGAAGAAGAAAAGAGAAAAAGAAAAAATGGAAAAACTGTATGTAATAATTGCATTTTGGATTTGGGTTTTATTTTGGGTACACAGAACATGATAACAAGCGACATACAGAGTATTACAAGCAGCAAGGAATGGGAATCATAAAACCAACAGAAGCAGTACGACAACAGGATGAATGTGGAGCTGAAAAAGGAAAAAAATATTATATTTTTTTCTTTCTTAATTTACGTCTCAATGTAAGCCAACAATGAAGAGATATCGCAATGGAATGGTATGGAATATTGGTTAATATAGTTAATACCCAAGTAGCACGTTAAGTTGCGGTCCTGTATTTTCTACTGATTGTGCAATTTATAAAATTAGTTTATATTACTATTCTAGTAACTGTTGTGTTATGGAAACGACGCAATTTTTCTTTGTTGTTCTTCCGTTGTTACGTTGTTATTCACAATTATTGTGCAACTGATACAAAAACTCATGCATCAATCCCATTACAAATGCTGCAAATAAATCAGCGAAAAAACAATTGTGAAACTCATGGAAACTACTACGTAATGTAAACAAGAATTGAATTGATGTTTACCAAAAATAGCAAACGTAATCTCTAATGAATAAGTTTCACATTTGATTTTCAATACAACTGCCTGTAACACAAACATGAAACTTTAAAAATATTCTGCACATAAATAAATGGTAATACTACATATTGCAGAATTGATTTTTCATGTTTTAGTACATAGAAAATCGACAACGAACTTCATTTTTATGGTGAAACATGTCTTCGTACCCCTGAAATTTTCAAGCGCCTTTGAATGTTTTGATGATTGCACATCAATTTCTATGAAAATAACAATCTATTCTTTTCAATAAATATGATCGGAATAGTGTTCAAAATATGTATAAGAAAACTATCAAACATTCATACACCTTTTCAGACGATTTTAATCATATTGATGTTTCAATAAATCTGAAAAATCTTGAAATGAATTTTTCTTCAATATTTTTCAAAATGGGATCGAGGGTAACAGTGTGTTGAAAAGAAAATGGTTCACCCAACGTAATGATTTATTTCACCTAAATAAAAGAAAATATAAACATGTGAATATTGAAAAGAGAAATTTTTGTTAATATTTTTATCAAAATAGTTGTTTTTATATAAACCACACTAGTTGACTTGAACAACAATATAATTTAGTCGTTCATCTTAGTGGACCCGATTTTTGTGATACGCACTGTAGGTGTGCTTTAGTTGCAAAAACAAGTTGCTCAAGCGGTAATATATAACTAGGAAAGTAACTATGATGAACTTAACTTTTCTTTCAATATCTTTAAAAAGTGATGTCAGGTTTGTTTGATACAAATTATCTCATTGTTTTTTGTTTTCATTGCATATATAATGCTGTATTTCTGGAACTTTTATAATAATATTCTCATGTCGGCAAGTTTTGCGTTCATTTCAAGCAGATAAATCTGGTACAATTTATTTGCAAGTTTCAAAATGTGTTTCTAAAAATGAAGAAATTTGCACACACTGACCTAATATTTCAGTCAGGCAATCAAGACTATGCGGACTTGGTTGCAAAATTGTTTTTACCATTTTTTGCTTTGCGGAGAGCATAATTTTACTATATTTTTCTTCACAAGAGATAAACAGCCATTTTGACATATATTGAGTCGGATACAATTATGACAGCCATTTGGAAAATTTTTGATAAGTTGATCAATTGTTTTAGTTGCTTCATTTTTACATGACGATGTGAAAATTTTTGCTGAGCTTCTAGAAACTGCTAGTGCAACGTGGGCAAGTTGGTGATTTGCTGCACAATTGTGTCAGATGTACCTTAAATAGTTCTACAGTGATTTTTTGGGTAGTATTTTAAAACTTAACAGTGATAAGTTGCACAACCGATTTTAATATATTTGAAAATCTTTCTGAACTTATCTAACATAAAAAAATAATTCTAAAACAATTGTAGAACCTCTTGAAATTTCAATAAGTTTCATTTGCTACTTGGGTATTGGAAATGTTGGTAAGAAAAATAATATTATTGCATACAACTAACTTTTATATTCAAGGAACGAAGAGGACGGAGTGGAAATAATGTAGAAGGAAAAAAATACAACGAAACTCAGTTGAATTGAACAATGGGGGATAAGGTAACACAAAACTAAAGGTAAGGAAACCAACATTATTAAAAAATGCTGGCTAACAATGTAATTTCCTCATATTGAGGCGTTTATATGGCGCGCATGCGCTAATTCGGCCTGATACAAATTAACGGGGAGGGCAATACGTTTTGGACAGGGCTGTAAAAAGCTGATTGGAACCCTTTCCCCACCAAAATGTAATATAAGGAAACTATAAGGAAACATATCAACTGTTGATATACTAGTGTTACGATTTTGTTATGTGCATCTGATCGGGTATTGGGGCCGAGGGGGATGACTTCGAGGGAGACGAAATAGATTTGGAAAAATAAATACAGAATTTGGAAATTATAAATAAAGTCTTACTATATTTTGCCCACAGTAGTACTCTGAAGCTGGATTCATATTTCTCATATTACACAAAATTCTCTCAAATTAGTGGTCATATCTACGATAACGTGGAGAAAAAATTATGTTGATGCGTTAAATAACTCAAGAGATATTCACGGTTAAAAATGTATCACTCTTCCAGAGGACTAATTTTAAAAAGGCGCCCCATAGTTTGGTAAGACGTATTCACGTCTAAAATTTTACACCACATTAGTCACACTTATTCTTTTTTCCAAATTCCGAAAATAAAGAATTGAAATTTATATTCATTTCTAAAATAAGTATGAACCTCTTTTGCTGCATATAGACTAAAACAATAAACGCATCATTCCCACAGACTGTTCTGTTGTGATCAAGTTGAGTTCATCGTTGGTGTAAGGCATAAATAATCAGGAAACAATTTTATTGTGTGCTGAACAGAGGCAAACTGTCAATTCTTTGAAGAGTTCCACAGTGCTGTAACTCGACTGTACAAAAGGCATTATTTCAATAATAGATAGATTAAATCAAGTCTGGATCTATGCTACGAATAATTTTTCGTCCATCTATTAGTCGTTTTGTTCAATTATGCAGTCTTGAGAAAAACAAAACTCAACAATCGTCGGTTATCCCACGCCAGACTAATTGTTATTATTTCATCGGCGGCCGGGTGCCAACAGCAGAAAAAAAAAATCCATCGGCACACTTTCCGAGGTGCGCAATTTTACGCGTACGGAAAGTTTCTCCAATCAAAACAATTTGGCGCAAATTGGTTCGAATTAGCGTGAATTTTCTTTCGACTCGGCCGCACCCGTTTGCAATCGCAAATGAAGTAATAATGGAAATAACAAATGCTAATTGAAAATAGAATCACGAAAGTGTTAACGAGTCGGCGTGGTGCCTCAAGCAGCCGCAGTAGGATCTCAACTCTTACTGCAGTTGAAATGCCGCATTGTATCATCAATTTACGACTGCAGTGTGTCCACAAGTGCACTAGAAAAGATAATAAATTCAATTTTAGGTAATTAACACAGTTACAGAATACCTGGAATCTATAATTCTGGAAGATTCAAACTGATATTAAGGTACTTCGAATTTTCGAACACGTCATCATTCGAAAGCAAACAATTCTTGCGTCATTTCTATAAATTTCCATCAGACCAAACACCGGTCAATGCTCTGCTGTTGCAAATATTCCTCTGCTCTACTGACACAGTGAATGGCAGTGCATAAACACGAATCACGCAAATGATAAACAGGCGCAATTTATTTTCGATCCGGAATTGTTTCGGATTGCACAGCAAGTTCTGAATTGAAAATTGCTTGAACAGTAGAAACAATGTTGTACACGTACTGACAGGGTTCTTGACTCTATGGTTACTACGACAGAATGCTAATAAATAAACCAGTAAACGAATTACATTGACATCACAGCATCCAAGTAGGCACCGACCGAGGATTGTTGTAACAAGTGGTAAAACCTATAAGCGAGACTATCCCATTGATTCTGATAAATTAAGCTCATTTACATACGATTTTTGATAACGACTAGTGACATGACATAGGATCGAATTTGTAATCCAATGAAGGTGCCTAACAAACCGGAAAACAAGGCATTCACACAAAACACCTCAATCGGTTTTTTTTACCCCGAACATGTTTTCATCAACTTCATCAGTTTCGAGCATAAACCCTTTTTCTCTACTTTCTCTTTCCAGCCGATCGTAATCTCCAAATCACGTCTCGTCAAGTACTTTGAGCTAAGCGAGCTACCCGAGGAACTGGGCGGCACCGGGAGCTACAACCACGATCACTGGATACAGAACCGGCTGGTAAGTAAGGGAGGGGCTCGGTGGATTCAATTTCCGACGGTATTTTGAACTTGCCGATACTACCGGTAGTCGTTTTCCAAGCATTTTCGATTTTTGTTCATGAGTCTTGTTTATAACAATCCGGATAAAGTTCATTAGATCTTACCAAATCTGTGAAAATCAGTTCTGTTCTATAGTTTTTGATCACTGTTTCCGGTATTTCTGTAAACGAAAACTGAAGACCGGTATAATGAAAACTAGTTCATTGAGTCATCCAATAAAAAAAAACCTGTTTTAATCCACCTAGTGGTGTAATGATGCCTTTCTCATATCAATCATACTATCATATATAATACTGTGGTATTCTTCAAAATATTTTTCTTCGACTCTTAAGAGAATAACCGAAATCGGTTTGTTTGACCGCCTACTGATAAAAACTATCAATTTGAAAAGATTTGAGGTCGATTTAGAAAACTTTTTACGGTTTTTCGCTCTTTTCAGTGATGGTATAAAATTTTTAACCCACTTTACCCTATATTTCCGGTTCCGGAAGTCGGATCCGCATGAAATTCAGAAATTACGCATGGGACCACAGGACCTTTCATTTAAATCTAAGTTTGTGAAAATCGGTTCAGCCATCTCTGAGAAAAGTTAGTGCAAGACAAAAACAAAAAGTGAAAAGTAAGAACTGACATAGCCAAAGTTAGTTTATTTTTGTTCGTGCTAAAAGAATTCATTGATCAATTTTGAGGAATTTGCTCCTTTTTTTATTCTTATAGAGTAGAGAGTAATTAGGGTTATCCGAGTTTTCACAAACTTAGCCTCAAAAGAATAATTTTATGAACACATCATTTGCTTTTTCGCTCGGATCCAACTTCTGGTTCCGGATTTTCATTTATCATTTCATTTTCTAGAGGGAATTTTTAACCGAAAAAAATTAAATTTTGAAATGCAATAATGAAAAATCGGTTTCACAGATTTCAACGAATATACATTTATTTGAAAGGTTGATTCATGAAATTTTTATGAAAAATGATTTCGTTCAAATGACCCCCACGGCTGGCTTGGCAGTAGCCAATCCGATTTATCCAATTTTTGAGTGCATTTTTAATTGTTTCTGGCCTTTTGTTATCAATAGAGACTTGAATTTCGTGCTTGAGATCATCAATTGTTTCTGGATGGTTGGTGTAACATTTATTTTTAACCGCTCCCATGGTGGGAGGGGGTTTCAAATATTGTGACAAATTATGACAAGAGGGGGGGGGGGGACTTAAAAAAAACGTTACGTCACGGAAGTTTGATTTTGAATACAAAAGTATGTGTTTTTAATTTGAACTTTCGGCTTTCATATGTGACATAGTATTCGTGCATAAGCGCTATCATTTCGCCACTCTGAATCTTGTTTTAGTCACTCTAAAACGCCAGTCAGACACAGTAGAACGTACAAGGAACATGGTCTACATTCTGGCCGTCACCCGACCGATACCTTATATCCAAACATCTTCTCTGTCCATCGAACACTAGTCTTCTCGCTTTATACCTATTTCTCCGATCAAGCATTGAGTAGGATAGTGTATTTATAATCGCTGGCAAATCAAAAGCGAGAATGATACTAGTAGTTAATAAAAAAGACTCTTCTAGAGCACAAGTGAGAATTCGGCGCAACTTTCACTGTGACAGGGTCCCTTTGTTTTGCTGTAAGTACGTTTCCTGCTTTGGTCAGCACCAAGCTCGGCTCAGCTTCTCGCGCTCACTCTGGTTGCAGAATAAGGGTGAAGCCAGAGTGGGAGCGACAAGTGACGCGAAGCGATGTGATACGAATATAAAAGAACCGCATGGCGAACCACGACCGAATTTTGTCCATTTAAAAAAAATAAACATGCATGCCATAGTAAACACGATACGTTGCGTAGCGACGAGCGATATTCAGCCCGACAAGCGACCAAGCACCACGTGCAAAGTTTTTCACGCGATCTACGAGTGAACAGAGGATTTTTGTCATGACGGAACAAGATAATTCGATTGATATTAAAGCACTAATCGGTGCTATTTTTAAACGAAATGTGCTCTGGGATCAACAATATCGTAATTACCGGAAACAGGTACCTGTGAAGAAGTTTTGGAAATATTAGGAGCTACTGGTTAGTAAAGTCATGAAATTTTTGAGAATCTGTGAGCAATTCTTTATACAGATGGTGATATTCACCGAACTTTCTACTGTATCGATTAATGGGATGAATTCCAAACTCTTTTATGATTTCCGAAGAAATAGTTGCGTACGCTCTCGGACATAAAAAACTCTTCGTCCGAATCCATTCTTTTGAAACTTTAACAACGAATGAAAATGTCATTTTTTTCCCCTGGTGCTTTTGAGCATCACTTCTAGTTGCTTTAACTATAGCTACTATATAGCATTGAAAATTTTCTCCCACTCTGGCTTCACCCTAAGTCTAAACGTTGCTATGATGACAGTTGCAGTTTTATCTGTTATAATTCAAGGAAATACGAATTTCAATTTAAATAATGATTTTTGATCCATTCTGCCCACGGTTACAATGTTCATACATTTTTCCATCCGTTTGATCATAGATATTATTGAATTTTCTAGACATTTCAACCATATTTTCTCAAATATTTATCACTGTATGATACACTAATGGTAAAGATTTGATATTCAACACAGATTTTTATTTGGCAGCTCTGATGAGCTTTGGAATTATTTGATAGATTGATTGCATTAATCGATTAATGCTTAATAGTAATCGATTACACTAATCGATTCCTCTTTTATTAATCGAATACCTAATAATCGATTAATACGAAATATCAGACATCACTAAATGCTTGATCGGAGAAATAGGTATAAAGCGAGAAGACTTATGTTTGATGGACAGAGAAGATATTTGGATGTAAGTTTTCGGTCGGGTGACGGTCAGGATGTAGACCATGTTCGATGTACGTTCTACTATGTCTGACCGGCGTTTTAGAGTGACTAAAACAAGATTCAGAGTGGCGAAATGGTAGCGCGTATGCACGGAATGCATAAGAACGCAGGTTCGAGTCCTGTCTCTGAGCGTATCATTTTCCAATAAATCATCTTTTCTATGAGTTTTTCATTCATTTTTCTTCTCCAATATATGTTTCCGCTCAGTCATTGCAAAAATTGAACTTAGTTATGGCGGCTTTACGTCAAACCAACTAAAATTAATAAATCGTTGGAACAGTCTTATTATTTGAAAACCTACACGCGATGTTCGTAACCTGAATGCTCATTTGTAGTCGATCTTAAAATGAATTAATAATATGAATTAATTATCAAATTACACCGATTCACAACGACGCGTAACTCCGCCATATTCCAATAATGCAATATTTTTATTTAGAATTGGAATGAACCATGCACAGTTTAAATTCTTAGGATGGCAGTCAATCAATTTGAAACCAACCGAACCACCAATCTTACCTCGTAACACAATATCAATGATAATTGTTTTATAAGAATAATCAACAAAAATTTTAAATGACAAGTTATTCGCAAAATCCGCTTGATTTATAACATGCATTGTTAAATTTGTAACGAAATGTTCGATTTTAAACCTATAGTTTTTTCCTCAATCCTCCAGACAGCCAGATGCTGAGAGATAAATATGGTGTAATTTTAATTGAAGGCCATTTATGTTAGTGGCACATTTTTTTTGCTGACTAATAGTCATATGATGTGAACAAGCTGAACTCACCACCAAAGGCTTACAATATGTAGCATTAGAAATTTTAATCCTTAAAATAAGTTACTGCAAAAGCATGTGAAATATGAAAAACTACTGACAAAAAGGCGACACCATTTCAATAAAAGCTCCGCTAACGAATCGCCCCATGAGAATAAGCAAAAAAGGAGAATCAATTGCTTCGATAGGTTATTGACTGAAGTTTTGTTGATCCCATTGGTTTTCAATTACATGTTCCAGAAGTTCCGAGAGCAGCAACTCAAAGAGTTAGAAGTGGAATCAATCGATTTCTCAAAAATATCTCAAGAACTGAAAGTCTGTACTGTCTCGTTTCGTTGACGACTAACCAACCAAAGTGCAATTGATCGCTTCGATTTTCGATATTCATTTTCTCTGTGACAAAAGCAAAGTCCTGGCATTACATTCCTTCCGTGGAATTTGGCCTTTCTGTTTCAACAGACTTCGCAGCCGATTCATAGCGTACAGAATCATTGCATGGCTAGTGCTCCAGTGTCCTATGCATTGAACCGCCAACCCGGGCTCTGTGGCTCAATATATAAATTTCAGTTCAAGAGTCAAATAAATATTCTACTGTGAATCCCATAGTAATATACATATTTTTTGTTAAATACTTTAGAGCTTTATAGTCATGTAAATAATCCGATTCACTTTCCGTCGTCTTCCATGAAGATATCTTTTAAACCCACCGAGTTACCATGACCGACCATGATTGATCTAGATTTATTATTTGTCCGTCGAGATGTTTGTAAGGCTGCTAGCTATTACAATTGTTACATTTAGACATTCAATACCGTAATCTTCGAACCTTGTTTTCGAATTCCCTATGCTCGAACCAGTTATGGATATAACTAGCCCATTGCTGGAACGTGCTGCATATTCAACAACTGTTTCAATCACTTCAACTTTCACTTATCGCGTAACGTTATCAAGAAATCGTACCTAAGGTTACTGCCTAATTAGTTTCAATTTCCATAGAACTAAATTTTAGGGAAATATATCATTTGGACGATTCTTATGTTGAATCAGAAGATGAGGAGGTTTTATGGAACTAAATTTAAGGGAAATGTGTCGTTTGGATAATTGCAATGTGTATTAAAAAGATAAGGAGGTTTTATGTTAGTCTGTCAAAAATGATTTTCAATGGGCTTTTACCTGCACCAAATAAACAAATAAACAATGGTACAATGATCAATACAAGGATTGAAAAAAAGAAATTTTCTCTGAGAAGATTGAGGGGTGGTCGAAAGTTGTTACGTATTTCTTTAGAGGGGGTTCCAAAATTTGTGACCAATCGTGACAAGGGGGAGAGGGGGGTTTAATGTTATTGAAATTAAGCGTGACGTAATTTATGAATGACGCCTTAGTGTTGTATTTGATAAGTCCCAAAAATGTTTGCAATAATAAAAGGCGGGTGGGTAATGTCAGAGACATAACTGGATGTAGTGAATACGAAAACAACTGACATGTTCCCTAACACTTCCGAATATCAATTAGTTGATCAATTGTATGAATTATGTAAGCATGCCCCTTTTTCACTACTAGAATTTGAAACGATGCACCTAAACTAAAGTACAGATTAGCTACATTAAACATTCTGAAACACAAGTATTATGAAATATCCAGAATAGTTCTTTACAATAATACATATTGATCTGTATACGTGGTAACTCTGTTTCGCACGGCATATTTGTATACTAGTATAAAGAAATGTTCAACATCATCACTTCCACTTTCGCATTGCCGTTCGTAATTGAATGTGTTAGTGACGGTGCAAATTATTTAAACTTCTCGTGTGTGTCTTGTTTCGGCAACAGTTGCTCGGAAAATGGTAGGAAAGCGACAAAATTCAACTAGTTCTTTATGATTATCTTTAGCACTAAAAAGTGCTTTGAATGGGCCTTGCTGGACTTTTTGGCTGCCTTTCTACCGGTTTTCGGTGCCATTGTGCTGACAGTGTCTCGTACGTTCAGAGTAGCTGCTTTAACTTAAATGACGCTATTTCTCACATCACATTTCATTTTATACCTGCTACTGGCAGCGGTGTACGGACAGCCCCTTTGCAAAAATTCCTCGATGTCCTCGATGTTGCCCTCGTGTGTCTTGTTTCGGGAACAGTTGCTCAGCAAATGGTAGGAAAAATGAGCCACTCAACTTTTATATGGATGCTCTTGTATAGATGCAGACATCTCTCGTTCTGATTGGCTGGTGCTGTCATGGGTTAAATCAAACAGGTTTTTCAATAGTGTACTATTGAAAAACTTCAATGTTGTTTCAATACACGTTCAAGTTGAAAATTTTCGATTCTATTGGTAGTTAGATAATATAAATCCTTTCACAGTTCACTGAGCTATGAGCTTTCAAAATACGAGAAAAGCAAACGGGCCTTATGAATTATCCTCTTTGTCACTCGTTTGTACTAAACATTTCAGAAAAGTTTAATTTTGAATTATTTGAGATTGTGTCACACAACTGAAAATTTTATCATAAAATTGTGATCATATTTCCGATGGCATGTAGCAAAAATGATGTTGATTTATTAGATATAACAGGAGATATTCACGAGCAAAAATTTATCACTCTCTCAGAGGGTAAATTTTGAAAAGGCACTCCATAGTAAAGTAAGTCGTATTCACGACAAAAAACCTTTCTTAATCTACCTAGTGGTGTGATAATGCCTTTCTCTTTTTTCCAAACATCCTCATGATTTTTTTTATCATTTTATAAAATAATTCCTGACACTAATTTTGGCTCATTTTTGACACTATTTAATTCAGATTGATTCGAGTAGTTCACAAAACCAGTGTTTCTTGTCACATACTCGGTATCGTTTTTCCAAGTAAGCGCTTGGCATTTGCGAGTGATGCTAATCTAAAAACCGTTCTTAGTCCACTTAGTGAAATTTTCATAGATCTTGAAAAATCACCATGGATACATGAAATTTCCGAAATCGAAAAAATTTATTGAATGCCAAAAGTCTTAGAATGACATGAAACGACGACATTTAGTGTCATCTAGAAAAAAATTATTTTTTTCGAAAAATCGACTTTCTGGAATTTAAATTTATCAAATTTTCTGGTTCTCAAAATTCCCAGAAAGTCGATTGTTTCAAAAAACAATTTTTTGAGATGACACTAAATCTCGACGTTTCATGCAATTCTAAGACGTTTGACACAAAAAAATTTCAATTTCGATAATCTCATGTACTCTCCCCTATGGTGATTTTTCAAGATCATGGGGGCTTTTTTTCGAGATGCTTAAATTTTTTAACAATAGCGCTTTACGAAATAAGAGATGATCTCAAAATATGTTCACCCTTACATACATTAGAGCGACACAATACAACGTGTTTTGTCGGTTACGTCACTTATACCATTTTATCTCCGGAACCAAAAGTCACAGCCATTTAATCTTTGAACTTGATCAATGGTCCGACAGTAGTTTTCAAACGATTATAAGTTTGTTGAAATTGGTTCAGCCATCTCTGAGGAAATTGACACACACACACAGGCCCGATCTCGTCGAACTGATTCGAATGGTATAAAACACTATGGGTCTCCGAGACTTCGTTCGAAAGCCGGTTTTTCCAGCAACTATAATACCTTTCTATAGAGAAAGGTAAAACTGAATGCTGTTCTGATTGGCTGGTATTGACATGGGTCAAATGAGACAGGTTTTTCAATAGTGTACTATTGAAATACTTCAATCGTGTTGTTATACACGTTTAAGTTGAAAAATTTCGATTCTATTGGTAGTTAGATTATATAAATCCTTTCACAGATCACTGAGCTATGTGCTTTCAAAATACGAGCAAGGCAAACGCGCCTTATGAATTATCCTCTTTGATACTCGTTTATACCAAATGTTTCAGAAAAGTGTAATTTTGAATTGTTTGAGATTATGTCACACAACTGGAAATTTTATCATAAAATTGTGATCATATTTCCGATGGCATGTAGCAAAAATTATGTTGATTCGTTAGATACAACAAGAGATATCCACGATCAAAAACTTATCACTCTCTGAGAGGGTAAATTTTGAAAAGGCGCCCCATAGTAAAGTAAGTCGTATTCACGACAAAATTTTTCGGTTTTCAATCGTTTCAACAATGCACACTAATACTTGCTATTGATGATGTTTTTTCCTGTTTTGATGTTATTTAATATTTATTATAATCTACGATGAAAATGTTGACCATGAAAAGTCTTTATGGAGCTGTTCTCTTTTATTGAACACAAGATAGGATATAAAGTTACTTTGATTTGCTTGACAGCATCTGAAAGCTGTATGTCAGATAAATCACGAAAAATGGTAGTTCTACTGATATCTGACCCATAGTGGCAAAAAAAAGGAAAAGAAAGTTGAAACAGCAACGGGAAATTTGATGCAGAAGTACATGGGTGAATGTTGAAGATAATGGAATCCCAACCCGACAGCCGTATGATTGCGTTTATGTACAGCTGAAGGGTCATGATGAAGAGGTGAAAATGCAATAAATCTTGCAGTCAGTCGATGCTACACTTTAGAGAGAACCTGTCTCCCGATGGTGTAGCTATTCAAGTTTGTAATTTTTTTTCTTTCAATGGAAGCCAGAAAGCCAGGTGTGGCAAACTGGAAACACAAATATTTTTCGCTAATTTTTACTAATCGCTTAGTGGTTCGAGTTGAATTCAAATTGAATTGCGATAAACTCTATGAAATCTGAACATATTTGGTACAATATTGTGTGCTAATTTCGTTTCTATGCTGCATGCGCTTTCCGACGATTCCAGCAGCCAGACTTGTTGACAGGTTTCCTGCAGACTGGTCCGGTCCGGAGTTCAGTGACCCGCCTTCAGCGCATATGCTGATCTTGGTCGTGTTTTGACAAATTTTTACCTAACATGAGACCATCGTTGGTGATCGTTTCGTACTCTTTCTATGGGTGTGTTCTTTTGCATGTTTTTAATCCATCGCCGACAACGTTTCTCGCTATGGTGGACATTCAAATTGATCGTATCTTTTCCTTCTTTTTTTCTCTCTTCCAGCGCATCGAGGAATTCCGAAAATCCTACGATAAAGCGATCGGTGACCTAGAAAACCTGCATCGGCTGCTGCTGGACAACCGGACGGTGCGGGCAAGCGAGTCGGAAGCGGCTCTCAAATCCTGTCGGCAGCTCAACCAAGACGTGCAGAAATTTCTCGTCTTCGTCATGGACGGCGGTAAGCTACTACTAAGCAGTTCACGCTGATGCCGAACTTGGGGCAAGCAGGCGAAAATTTCGTCGGTTTCTTTCCTCCGTTCGTTTCATATTTCGGGGACAACAAACTTTTTATTTCGAACCTGATCAGCGAAACGGCTTTCTTTTGTTCATTTCCTTTTATGATCAGGAAGAGATGGCATATTTTATTTTTTTATTTTGGCAAATGTGTTTGTTTAGTAAAGTGCATTACTTTCGATTGATGGTTTCGATTAAAATGTTGAATTGAGAAACCATTCGAGGAAGTCGACCCGTTCATTCCGTTGCTCAGTGCCAGCAAGCTCAAACGAGTTTCAAGTTGAAGACCCATTCCGAATATGTTCGCATTTAAAAATGGGTTACTTGAAGTGAGCAGTAAAATCAACAATCATTCAAGTTGAAAGTAATTTTTATCATCAAATTCATGTCAGCTAAGTAAACTGTGTAAATATTTTCGTAGTAGTGAGAAAGGGACCGTGCATAAACCCCGTAGACCGAAATTTGAAACTTAATTATAGAACTGCCAAAAATAATCATGCTCTGGAGCAGGTTTTTTTTTATTCAATAATATAATATAATAAGGAGTGTATCGAAAAGTAATTAGCAACATTGTTTATTGATTACAAAAGCGAAAAAAAAACATATTTTGACATCAGTTTTCGATATATTGTAGAAAAATTACATTTTTATGCATTTCACTTATTATATTGAAGAAAATTCTAGTTTCTGTGAAACGCTCGCACTTTGGACTTGACATTCTTCATTAAATTCTGCACAGTTACTTTTGTGACTTTCCTGGTGGCAGTTGTCCAGTTTTTTTTTAACTCCTGCATGTTCTGGGACACTGTACCTTCCTTCCGAAAGTGCCGCTTGACAATTGCCCAATACCTTTCAATTGGCCGTAGATCCGGGCAGTTCGGTGGATTGATGTCCTTTTCCACGAATTGTATATTATTTTTTGACAACCACTGTAGAACGGAGTTGGCGTAGTGGGCTGAAGCCAAATCCGGCTAGGAGAGATGAGGAGCCTTATGCTTTCTGTACAGTGGCAGCATTCTCTTCTTCAAACATTCTTCCTCGTACACCTTGGAGTTAATTGTGCCCTTCGTGAAGAAAATCGACGATCGCAAACCACAGGTACAAATTGCTTGCCAGACCAACACCTTCTGCCCAAAACTTTTACATCGCCACCACGGTCCTGGTACACCGATTTGGTATAATATTGCGGTCCGGGCAGCGCTCAAGAGTCTTCCTAGGCGTAGGTTTCATCGTCGATCAGGATGCATCCGTCTTTATTCTGTAGAACCCGGTTATACAGTTTTCGCGCTCTTGTTTTGGCCTGAACTTGCTGTCCCAGGGACTTTTTCGGCACCTTCTGTTTCTTGTACGTTTTCAGGGAGTTCCGAACTTTGATCCGTTGAATCATCCCGATGATGGTGTTGAACTGCTTGGCCAAATCCCGCGTCGACGCCGATGGGTTTTCCCTGATGTACTACCTACTGTGATCCTACCGGATCGGGGCAGATCCTTCATGGAAAGGGTCTTACCGAACATCTCGATAATATTTTTGATACTGGTGTGGTGCACTTTCACCTGTTTTGCAATTTCGTTGTACGAGACACCACTTTCTGAGCACCAAGTGTGCAGAATTTTCTTTCGCGTTTCCGGATCAATTCGACTAATCATTGAAACGATAAACCGTACCGAAACCTATCGATTGCGCAGCTGTTGTTGACATGTAAACAAACATGTCACCGCAAAACACGCTGCAAAAAATTAAACCATTTCAGAGAAATAAGGAGTGTATCGAAAATAAGCTATCCACAATTTTTTCTTTCAAACTATGATAAAAAACGATATTTTATTCAAACTAAAAATTGATCCTTTATTGTACGAGGATAAACTTGAGCATAATGAAAACCGGATGAAATTAAAGTTATTTCTTCGCGAATTTTCGAACTTTTGATGGAACGTACTTCATCAAGTTCCGGACAAGTGTTTCATCGCGTTTTTTTTGGACGCTTGAGCCCAAATTTGTTTTTGTCATCTTGAAGACCCTCTTCACGATTGCCCAGTAACATTCGATGGGTCGAAGCTGAGGGCAATTTGGTGGATTGATATTTATCTCAACGAAATTTATACCCTTTTCCGCAATCCAATTGAGAGTGGTTTTGGCATAGTGAGCCGACGCTAAATCCGGTCAAAACAGTGGATGTGTACTATACTTCTTTTATAGAGACAGCAATCTCCTGGAGACACACAGATCGATATATTTATTATTTGCAGATCATTTATAGTTCCGGTAGTGTATAAAATGGTTAACCTAAAACCACAGGAACATATTGCTTGCCATACCAGTACCTTTCGACCGAATTTCTCCACTTGAATAGACCTGTCCGCATCACTTACATCCTCCCCAACGACGACAGTAAAGTATTGTGGACCTGGAAGGGTTTTTGAGTCCTCCTTTACATAAGTCTCATCGTCCATCAAAATGCATGCATCCGGACACTACAAAAGACGCGACTAAAATTTCCGGGCATTTATTGCTGTTCGCTTCTTCAGTTCTACACTTTGTTTCTAGATTTTCTGCTTCTTGTAGGTCTTCAGGTGATTTCGCCTCTTGATACGCTGGATCATTCCGACACTCGTTTCTGCTTTTTTGGCCAAATCACGTATTGACATTGATTTGTTCTTCATGATTAGAGAAACCGCTTTCTGGTCCAGTTTCGGGTTGGAACAACCGGGTTTTCTGCCTCTTCCTGGTAGCTCATCCAACGAATAGTGTTTCTCAAACTTATTAATGATAGTTTTAACACTGCCATGATAAATTCCAAACCATTTCGCCAATTTTCGCATAGCAATACCCTTCTCACTCAGCCATGTGTCCAGAACCTTAATTTTCACTTCCTTTTCAATTCGCGACATTTTGAAAACGAAGAATTTCAGCCGCACAAGCAAGTAAACAAACGAAAGCTGGCAGCCAAACGCACAGCATGGCTGTGATCTGAGCATAAAAATCCATCACAAATGCATGCGTACAACACAAATGTATGTGGATAGCTTATTTTCGATACACTCCTTAACTGTTTGAATGTTGCTAACTACTTATCGATACACTCCTTGTTAAGGCATACTACTTAAGCTCTAATGCCAAGGGGATTTTCTAATCTTAATTATCGTCTAACTTAAAACTAGAATAGTGTCATTATTATTATTATTATTATTATTATTATTATTATTATTATTATTATTATTATTATTATTATTATTATTATTATTATTGTTTATTATCTGAAACCAAAATAGTTCTTGAATTTACTTAAAGTACGAGTTATTTCTCCCCCCCCTCCGTCGTTCTCAAGTTATTATTTTGATTTTCTAACAGTTTGTGGCATATTAAAGCAAAAAACACTAAAATTTTAGGTGAAAACTACCGTAATATCAGGTGTACAACTTTGCTTCCGCCGTTTTCCGATAGGTGGCTGTACCGGCTGAGGCTGGTCAAAATACATAGATGATAATGCCTTTAAAGTGAGTGTGTACAGTTCCTAACGAATTGTCATCGCCGTTTCAGTGACAGTTGTTCTTGTTTTCGTATTATTCACGCTCGAAAATGTCTGTTTATGTGCCCAATTCTCGCCATTTGCGGAAAGTTTTACTTTTCTGTTAAAATTTGAAAAAAAAATGCAGCTGAAGCGCATCGAATGCTCTCAGAAACTTACGGTGATGCTACTCGGTGATTTCGATGTCGAAGACATACATGGTGGTGGAAGAGAAAAAACCTTCAAAGATGAATAACAATTTACTACGAGTTCTTAAAACCAGGTGAAACCATCACAGGAGATCGCTCTCGAACGCAACTGACGTGCCTTAGTCGCGCGCTAAAAGAAAAGCGGCCACAATATCAAGAGCGACATGTCAAAGTCATCCTCCAACACGACAATACTCGGTCTCACGTCACAAAAGTGGTAAAAAAATACCTGGAAACGCTGAAATGGGAAGTCTTGCCCCACCCGCCGTATTCCCCAGATGTCGCCCCTTCTGACTTTCACCTATTCCGTTCGATGGCACACGGCCTGGAAGATCAACATTTTCAATCCTTCGAAGAGTTGGAAAAATGGATTGCTTCACGGATAGCGTCAAAAGAGGACTATGAAAATGGAACATTTTCAAAAACGTAGGGGGAAGACATTTTATACCAAGAAAGTATGTTCCAAGTTTGAAAAGAATCGGTTCAGTAGATTTTGCAGAATCGTGTTCACGGATTTCGAAAAATTGGTCGTTCCTTAAAAATAAGCTACTCTGATTGAAGTGCTAAAAAGGACTATGCCAAGTTAGGGATAATTTACTGAGTTTTTATGGAGATATGCCGAAACATACAAACCATTTGACTGTAGAAACATTTGCTATCCTTTCACCCGTACAAAAATTCTCCTCTTAGTTGCTAGAAATATCGTCAAATTATATCGATTTTGACCGAAACATTTTGTTTCAGACTCACGCTGTTAGCAAACACTTGCTACGCAAATCCCCCTCCTCCTTCTCTCATTCCTAAATTACCCTTTTGGACAACCTATGAACAGCAAGATTTGTTGGTAATCTTTTGAGTTGTTTCGAACTCTTCATAGACTGCTTTACTAAGTGTACTACTCCCACCCACTTTGAGATTTCCGATTTCGAGGTTGGTGTACTCCGAAGATTCGAACCTCCAATCAAATGTGTTTTTAGCTGAATATTTTGGCTTTCGAACAGTATATAAATTCTCAAATTTTATTTTCGCCATTTGCTTCCACAGATCAACAGTGTTTATATTCGCCCAGATCTCCCCTTTAAAAAAGTTGAGGATTTAAATCGTTGCTTTACAAATAACAGAACATAATAATCCACTTCAAATGCAATCCATAGGCTCCTAGATTAACACGAAAAACAAAATAGAGTAATGCTTGATTAAACCTCGCGTCATTACCCTGTTAGAAAACGTAGTTAAAAATTCGGCACAAAGTCTAACAAAAAATCAACATTTAGCGTGATTCTCTCTAAATGTCGTTAGTAGAAAAAAAAATTTCCGCTGATTATAAAAAAAACTGCCAGCTCTTTTGCAAAGTGTAATATTTTCATTTTTTTCTCAGCACTACCATGATGTAAACGGTTAATGACCAACTACATTATTGCTGTGATGACCAAAATGACCCCAATAGGCGCAAGCCATAAAACTATTAAACGTTTTGTATAATTTCAAACAGTCGCCTAACCTATTTTACTGTCTTTGTGTGTAGTAAATTTAATTACGGCTTACTAATTTCAGCTTTACGAGCGCGAAGTTTCATATCTGTAGGCTTAACCGCTCAGCAGCAGGGAAGTGACAAACTTTTTTCCTCCTTTCAGCGGAAGCTTATTAACGGTTCCCTTTTGCAAATTTACTCCAGCCAGCGTCACATCGTCCGCAGGCGATTGATGGCTTCCGCGAAGTTCGCGTAGCAACCTGTTTGTTGCTATTGGCAACCTAATAAAAACCCGTTGAACGATAAATCATAAACTGGTTGGTCAATTTACACTGTTAAAATTCGGTGTTGAATTTGCGTTTAATCTCGACAGTCAAATAATTTACTAACCATCATTAAAACGTTTCTTTCATGTTCCTTCCGATAGGCAACAAGCTGATCGCTCACATCGGAGAACTTGAAAGTGCCAAACCATTCATCTCGCAGGACCTGCTGGACAGTCGGGACTCGGTCCAGCAAATGCTGAACACCATCGACCGGAAGCAGTCCACGCTGAACGTGGCACTGCACGAACTGGAGCGGAACGTGGAAGAGCTACGGGAGCTGGCAACCCTGGAGGAAGGTGTGGCGTATGTCACCAACTGGATTCTTACCACGGCGGAGGCGATGCTGAATGGCCAACTGAAGGTGGGCTACGATGTGACGACCACCGAAAAACTTCGCCTCGAGCACGAGATATTGGAACTGCAGTGCTGGAAAAGTTACGGTTTCTACGCGGAGCTGATCTACAAGATCGACAACTTTCCAAAGATGAAGGATTCCGCGTCCTACAAGGATCTGCTATCCCAGCGCGAGTGGATGGATTTCGTTTGCCGAAGTTTTGCCCAACGGTTGGAACGACGCAGGAATGTTTTGATCACTTCGGTGCGATTCTACCGGCTGGTGGCGGAGTACTTCGACAGGACCAGCGAAGTGTTTCAATCGTTGATCATGGGAGACAAGGTAGAGGATTTCGACTTGGCTAATTCGAAACTGCAGAAATTGACGGATAGTCAACAAACTTTGGGTAAGGAAGGTAAACCGCAGTTTGATGTTTTACTCATACCTTTTGGTTATTGTAGATACTGTCGAGAAAGAAATCATCAAAGAGGGTGAAAAGCTGAGCGACATCCTCTCGATGCCAGTGAAGGACGCTGTCGGACGGGAAGTGAACGTAGATTACAGTGAGGACATTGCCAACGTAAGAGATATTCTCGACGCAACGATTTCCCGTTCTCGCATATTCGTGGAGAGTGTTGAACTTCAGAAGCTCACCCTGGATCAGATAACTCACATTTACAAGTACGAAATGGATGCGGAAACGGCACTCCAGTGGATGGATGATCTCTACAAAGTAATGATCCGTTCGCATACTCATGTGGGAACAAACGTCTACGAGATCCAAGCGCAGAAGGATGAACACCAAACTTTTCAGGAAACGGGCAAAGGCACCTACAACTACGGTTGTCAGCTGCTGAATGCGTCGCTTGCCCTGCGGCAGTCCTGCAAACTGGAAACGGATCGCAACATAGACATGACCAAACACCTCCAGGGCACCTGGAAGCAATTTCAAGCCGTCAGTCAAGAGCAACTGACGCGGCTCAGAGTGTCTGCCGTGTTTCATCGTAGCGTTGAGGAACACTGCAGCAAACTGTACGAACTGAAGGATAACGTGCTCCGGATCGGGGAGATCGAAGAGACTAGTCGGCGGAAGGTGAGACTGAGAAAATGTCTCGGCAGTCGGGAACGGTTACTGGTGGAGGTGGGCCGAATGGTTCGGCTGGGAAGATTACTGAAGACTAGACTGAAAGAGCCATTTTTGTTGGATGATCGTGTCGAAACGTAAGTTTTTTTTTTTGTATGAGTTTGTGTACGCTCGGTCGCGAAACAGAGAGAGAGAGAGAGAGAGAGAGAGAGAGAGAGAGAGAGAAGAGGAAGACACTATGCGTATTTTGTGTTTGGGACATCTGCGGTATCGCATCACGCATCTAACACTTAAGCTGCTATCGAATTTCTAACACCACCAACTTGTGTGACAAGTTTTCGAAAGAGTTTCTGAATGCATCGGCATGCAAGGGTGACTCTCAGATAAATATAGTATAATACTTTACTGGCTACATGAAGAGACGCGTGCATTCAAATTTGAATCGGCCAAGCACCATCTTCATCATCACCATCATCATCGTCGTCATCATGACAGTGATTTATTAATAAACTATTCAAGACCGACTGCTGGTTTGTTAGTTAACCAAGGGCCAATGAATTAGCTGAGAATGGATTTCTGATTAGTCCGGGACAATTTGTTTGATAAATGAAAGTATTTTGATTATTCAATAGATACGAATACGAAACATGTTACTTCGGTAATATATACAAATTAATTATTTAGGCAATTAGGAAAATTTATTTAAAAAAAACCGGTTATTTTGGGAAAAGTCCTGGTAGTAGATTTCGATGGTGTGATTTGTATCAACCAACTGCGCAGTCGATTTTTAGGGTGTAGAAAAATTAGTTGACCAGTGCTAAGAGTTCTAGTGAAACTAAAAACCCTTTGAGATCATGGTTCAGATACACTTCGAGACACTTAAATCGATGATATTGTTGGAACTTCTGGTGATCATGAACACACCTCTTTGGTCCCATACATTTTATAGCTGATCTCGCCACCCAAGCCCCAACTCGGGAAAAATTCAACAGCAAGCAATGAAAATACTGTTGACGTAGGACCACAAAGTTATTGTCGAATAGTCGTTGGTTTCTTTAAGTTGCAAATCGGTGATGATCAAACACTCATCCGGATTCAAAATTATTTAGTTAATTTCGCACTAATTGGAAAATTGCAGTTTCTGATTAGGCAATGCAGTTGTAAATTCCTAAGTTAATTTTCAGACTTTCAGTGACTATCAAAATGCCGCCAGGTCCTGGAGAAGCAGATGGACAATTGTATTCTTTCCCCAAATAAATCCGCACACTTTGGCCGAAAACCAAGAATTACTACCCTATTTCTGCAATATTGAATAACAATTAACTTCGACGAAGATCAAAAGTGGCAACGAATCCGAATCAAAATTAGTCCGGTGGAGGAGCACGCAAGAACCAGTTATCAAAATACTGGCGACACTGCACTAAATGACATAATGGTTATCCACACTCATCTACAGAAAAGTAAAACAACTTTAATTTAGAGTAAGTCCTTAGTTACTCAAATTTGAGTTCTTCCACTGGAAATGATGTTTGGGTAAAATCTACTCATTTACGGAGTAATGATTTATTTGTACATGAGCCAAAAATAGAGTAATTAGAACTCAAATTTGGAGTGAAATTTGCGTAGATTTTTTTCCTTTTCTGAGTGTATTCTGTTAAAATATTACGTAATTGACACGCAATACATAAAATAACCCTACTGTGTTTATTTATTATTCCGTTTGCGTTTGATTTCTAACTTCGAGACATCATATCAAGTGGCGGTCGCTTGGAGTAGTGTATCAATCACACATTAACATACATGTTAGTAATGCTCAGGCACCAATCAGATACTTATTCCTCATGAATGACATTTGGGCATATTCGTTTCAATTCTGAAGAACAATACGGAGCACTTCTGGACACAATTTCTGCGTCGATTGCACAACCAAGAGCACAGTTTATCATTCCGGTTTTTGAAGACACAGTTTTGTGTTAAGCGACACACCCTTGAAATACGTGATCTCACTAACAAAAACCCTTCTTAATCCACCTAGTGGTGTGATAATGCCTTTCTCTTCTTTCATAACAGTCTCATGAAAATGTATTTCATAATTTTATTAAATAATTTCGGATACTAATTTCGAAACTAATTGATTCAGATTGATTCGAGTATTTCACAAAAGCATGCTTCAGTGTTTATGTCACACAGTCAGCATCATTTTTCCAAATTAGTGCTTGACATTTGCGTTGCCTATTTGTAATCAGTGATGCTAATCTAAAAAAAGCCTTCTTAGTCCACTTAGTGGAATTTTCATATATCTTGAAAAATCACCATAGGAGGGAGTACATGAAATTTTCGAAATCGAAAAACAATTTTTGATGCCAAAAGGCTTAGAATTGCATGAAACGTCGAGATTTAGTGTCATCTCGAAAAAAAATTTTTTTGAAAAAGTCCACTTTTTCACCCATAAGCATGTCTGATTTAGGTCAAATTTTGCATGAAGGCTTTTTTCGAGGTGCTTAAACTTTTGAGCACTAGAACTTACCGAAAATAGAGGTAATCCCAAAATTTTGGCACCCTTATATATATATAAGAGCGGTAAAAATCACCGTGTTTTGTCGGTTACGTCACTTATGCCATCATATATCTGGAACCAAAAGTCACAACCATTTGATCTTCGAACTTGATCAATGGCCCGACAGTAGCTTTCAAACGAGCCCGAGTTTGTTCAAATCGGTTCAGCCATCTCTGAGAAAATTGAGCGCGTTCAAATATCTTCGAAAAGTGCACACACATACACACACACACACACACACACACACATACATACACACACAGACATTTTCCGATCTCGACGAACTGAGTCGAATGGTATATAACACTATGGGTCTCTGAGGCTCCGTTCGAAAGTCGGTTTTTCCAGCAATTCTAATACCTTTCTATAGAGAAAGGCAAAAATAGAATCTGTTGCTGCAAATGGTTATTTCAACTTTGAGACTGATCTTGCAAATATTTATTTATTTATTTCGTCAAGCAAATGTAGACTACATATAAATGTTTTACAATGTTTACTTAGATACTACGCATTATTTCTACGACTAAGCTGGAATTTCATTTCATTTTTGGACATACCAAGGTCAAGATGTTCGCAATATTGATTGTAGTGGCGCATTATACGATTGAATGGGCTATATTTTGCATAATTTGTTCTAGTGTTTCTTTCTAAAAATAATTTCCCGGTTCGTAGTTGACGGCTAAGTGTATAAAAATTTAGTTGCGATAATAAAGAAGGTGATTGAATGCGTTGAGAAATAATGTCGCTGATAAAATAAAGCATTGCAAGGTCGCGGCGTTCTTTAAGTGTTTGTATATTGATGAGCATGCAGCGTGCTTCATACGATGGTAGAGGAAATGCTGTCCAGTTTAATTTACGAAGTGCATATAAAAAAAATTGTTTTTGAATAGATTCGATGCGTTCTTCGTGAATACTATTGTATGGATTCCATACTAGGCTGCAATATTCCAAAATAGGTCTGACATATGTACTGTACAATAATTTAATTGTGTATGGGTCCTGAAAGTTATGACTGAAGCGTTTAATAAAGCCCAGCATGCTATTAGCTTTATTGATTATAGTATTGTAGTGATCCACAAAAGTGAGCTTGGAGTCTAATATTACGCCTAAATCTCTTACAATTTTAAATTTTCCTACAAGTTGATTTCCTAGATGTATGTTTGTAGATATAGTTTCATTTTCCCTACTGAAAGTTATTGAGTTACATTTTTTTACATTGAGTTGGAGTAGACTTTTGCAGCACCAAATGTGGAATAGATTGTATGTGGGTTTGACTCTGTTCTGCTTCGTAGGACCTGCCGCTGCGTGTTTTATCGGCAGTGAAGTTTTGACCATCACGTAACTCTCAAAACCTTTATCTCACGGTGTCTAAAGGATCAACAGCTCCATAATATTTCTAAAACTTCTTTTTCGTTTCTCTTTCTAAATTCGGGAAGGACCAGGGTCCCACGGCTCACCCTCTGGGTACGTAGCTGTTGCACGGAACCACCCGCGATTCCATTTCAACCAGAATATTAGTTGATTTTCTGAATTCGATTGGTTAAAATTTGGTACAACTAATCGATTGTTGTTTTAACTAAACTGTCATTTTTGTTTTTCGATTAGCAGAAACGATGGTTGAAACAACTAATTCAACTGATTGAAAAAAAAAATGCTGTCAATTAGTGAGGACACATACCTTTCAATTTCAACAAATATTTTAGTTGAAATAACTTGTGTTGTTATTGAAACAAAATTCTGTTAGTTGAAAAATAAATCGGTTTTATTTGTTTTAGTCATTGCAAATAGTTGAATCATCTCGAACAATGATCATGATCATGTCAAGTCGAGATCAGTAAAGATCTAAATTCTAAAAAAATACTTCTGATTCGATCGGAAATGATTGATGTAGAAAAACGTTTTTTATCAGCAAAAGTGCCCGGAGGGGCGAGCAAATTAGTGAAATTATTAAATTTACCTAAAATGATGCCTTCAAACGGTTGAACTAAAGTTATGCACTGATAATTTTAGTCAATTCATATGAGCTTGGATACATCAATCGCTGGGAATTGGAATTTTTCGACGGCAATTCAAACGCGCCATTCAATCGCAGCGCGTTCTGTGTGTTTGAAACCCTTCGCGCCTGTTACTTTTATGAATTAAATTCATGTCAAAAATCATCATCATCATCGGTATCAAACAGCTGGAAGTAAAACAGTCTGCTGGAAGTAAATCAATGATCGAATTTGAAGCATAACATTTTTGCGCTTACCTGAAAGATTACGAGATGATCATTCATTAACATTTCCTAATTTGTCACCAAATCTTTTTCATCTTAAACAAGATTAACTCTATCACAACACCGCTGTTAGATAAACACTTGTTATGGAATCATAAATTTCTCAAATCGAATGGACACAATTTCACCAAACGCTTCAATCAGCGATATCGCAATTTTATGATCGAAGGGTTCTCCGTGTGGTCACATTTAAAATATCAAAATCGTTGAATCTTGTGAAATAACATTTCAATTCACTGAATTCTCTCTTGTCAAGAATGAACTAATGATACCTTCATGGATAGAAGTTGGATAGTTGTTGGAATAAAAGTTATGGATCTTCTTGGAATCATACAGGGTCCGGCACTCGAAGTGTAACCAACTTCAGACCGCTCGCGCAGCTGACGCACGAGCATCAGCTCTCTAGAAATTTGCTAAATGACAGTTCGGAGTTGTATTGTTTAAAAGCTCAAGAAAGCATTTTGCCAAAAGTGAACGCGAAAAAAAAATCTTGACTTGAGGGAGCGAAGGAGTTGCCTCGTTTGGCCGAAAGCGGTCAATTTCCGAACATTGTATTTTCTGACGAGAAAATTTTTCCAATTGAGCAATTCGTAAACTCTCAAAACGATAGGATTTACTTGACCGACCGTTCATACGAGAATTTGAATCATCGATTGGCCACCAGGAGGCAGCACCCGCAACAGATAATGGTTTGGGCTGCTGTAACCGCAGATGGGCGCTCTCCAATCGTTTTCATCGAGCCTGGCGTCAAGGTAAATGCGACATATTATCGGGAAAGTATTCTGGAGGTTGCTTTGAAGCCGTGGGCAAACAAACATTTCGGTGGCAGACCATGGACGTTTCAGCAGGACTCGGCACCGTCTCACAAAGCTCGAGTGAACCAAGAATGGGTGAAAAACAACGTTCCGAACTTCATCACGTCCACACAATGGCTCTCGAATTCACCAGATGCGAATCCAATGGATTATTCGCTTTGGGCCATTTTGGAGAGCAAAGTCCGAACTAAAAGATACACCAGTCTCGAGGCTCTGAAAAAAGTTATTGTCCGCGAGTGGGCCAAAATACCTGCAAGTCACATTCGGCAGCTTGCGATTCGTTTTTTGACCGTCTCAAGTCCATAGTCAAGGCAAAAGGTGGTCATATCGAGCAAAAGTGAATTGATTCTGAATTTTGTATTATTTTTACACATTTTGTACTTTGAATTAAGTTAAAGTAATTTTCCAAACTGAATTTATGGCCTTTTTAATTGGTTACACTTCGAGTGCCGGACCCTGTATTTATGCTAGTTTTCCTTCAAAATTAGATACGTAAGTTACGCATACGCATAAAACTGACTAAAAAGTAACGTGTGTAATGCATGCAACCCATCGTAATGCTTGTAATTTACAAACGGATAACTCTTGTAACGCTTCGTAACGTCATAACTCACAAAAACGTAACACATGTAACGCTTCGTAACACGTATAAATTTTAAAAAAGTGGGGCATGTAATGCTTCGTAACGCCTTTAAAGCATGTAACGCCTATAACTTACGAAAAAAATAATGCATGCAACGCTCCGTAGCGCCCGAAATTTACAAAAAAGTAACGCAGATAATGCTACGTAACGCTTATAACATACAAAAAAGTTACTCATGTAACGCTTCGTAGCGCTTTTTTTTAGCTTACAAAAAGTAATGCTTCGTAACGCTCCTGTAACATATATATCACGCCTGTAACATATATAAAAGTAACGCATATAACGCTTCGTAACGCCAATAACTTACAAATAAGTAACGCCTATAATTTACAAAAAGTAACGCTTCGTAACGCCTACAACTTACAAAAAAGTAACGCATGTAACGCTTCGTAACGCCTTTAGCTTACAAAAAGTAACGCTTCGTATCGCTCCGGAATGTCTGTAACATACCAAAAAGTAACACATGTAACGCTCCGTAACGCCTATTATTTATAATTTATAATTATTCGTAACGCATCTTAATGCCTAAAACATACAAAAAAGTAACGCATATGATGGTTCGTAACGCCTGTAACATACAAAAAAGTAACGCATGTAACGCTTCTTAACGCCTATAGCTTACAAAAAAGTGACGCTTCGTAACGCTCACAACTTACAAAATAGTAACGCATGTAACGCTCGTAACGTCAGTGCCTCACAAAAATGTAACGCTTGCAAAACTTCGTAACATGTATAACTTCCATAAAAGTAACGCATCGTAGCTCGTTTACTGCAAGAATCTAACTCTAACGGTTTTTAACATTCATAATTTTCACAAAACAACTCATGATTTGTAACCCTAAATTCAGGAAAATATTTAGCATTCAACGTTTTCTAGCTTCTTCAAACAACTTAACGTTTCGCTTCCCAGCTCACGATAATATCGAGTACGCTTCGTCAATTGGAACATTTGTCCCTATTAGGGCATATTCAGTAGTGTTCTAGTTCTAGATGCATAATTTATGTCAGTTACAAAATTTAAATCAGCATTTTGAAACAAGAAAAACTGGCAGCCCCAGCAGTGTTTTACTCGTGTTTCAAATATACAAAAAATAGAACGGCATCGTAGACCAGTTTTAAATTTGACAAAAGGACTGGTTGAATAAATAAAACTAGAACGGCTTGCTGAAGATACATTTGTTCCAGTTTCTGTTCTATTATAGATCTTCCATATAGAACTTCTAGCTGCTGAATTTGCTCTTAGGGACGGGTATAACGTGATGGGTAAGTCGATGCCTTTCACGCAACCCACCTGGGTTTGATTGCCAACCCCGCAAAAAGAGTCCGAAATTTGTTCTAGCCCGAAGAGACTAAGCCCTTTAGGGTTAAAACCTCTATTATCGGAACAAAAAAAAATCCATAGTATTTTTCCTCAGGCTTTGACTCAGATAGGCCTCGAAAGGCGTCGTAACGTATATAGCTTCGAAAAACTACTATTTTATGTAATTTATTTATTATTATTGTCATCTATTTGATCACGCATCAATTCCCAGTTGAAGAAGGTGCATATAACCAGAGTGACGTTTTTTCATCCGTAATGTTGGCAACAATTCGAGACATTTAATCAGAAATATTGACAGGTCGTTTGCTCGGTTTGAAACTGGGAGCTGTCATTCCCAAACGAACAGCTGTCGTCACTCTGTTTATATGCACTCTAAGTCGAAGATAATCTCTTGATTTTCCAAATTTGCCAAACAACTCAGTCAACAAAAGTTTCTTTTAATTAAAATTTAAAAAGAAAAAAAAATCTCTCCGGAGCAACAAATATTCACGTCCAATTCGCAAGACTACTGCGATCTCGATTGATTCTTGCCTAAACCATGGCGTGTGTCGAAATGCAAGATGGCGACTCCAGGCTATGTGTATTTTCGGAGCGGATTTGATGAGTTGGTGCTTTGGCTTTTCCGGTTTTTTTGATATTGCATGAATACCGCGCAATCGTTGATTTCGAAACCAACTCAAACATTGTTTTTGACATTTTTGGTACTCGTAAACAATTTGCGATCTCGGCTTCGGATCAAAAGTCAATTTTCAAGTCAGGTTTGGTAGCTTGATATTTCCTACAGTAAAAGCATAAATTTTTAAATTCAAACCCCCAACATTTCTCAAAATTTCCCAGCCTAAAAGTTGCAATATTTGCCATAAAATTTTCATCCAAAAGAAAACGGCAAAGAAAGAATCTTGTTAACTCACTGCAGCATTCGTTTGGGGCTTTCAGTTGCGTTTTTCACCGGACAACCGACGGTCGACGACGGAATCGGGATTCGTGTGTATGATTTCCCTAGTCTGCCACCGATGAAAACCAGTGGAAGATTATTTTTCTTTTCCGTTTAATTTACTATCCGATGTTGGCGTGACGTGCGATCCGATTTCACCACTAGCTTCTGTGTGTGTGCTATTTTGGAACGTGTGAAGTAGGAAAATTCGAACAACCCACGAAGAACTCGTAGTGCTAATCACTTTCGGTTTATTGTTATTAATATTTCCAAGTGTTTTCATTCATGGCATAAAATTTCGGTTCAGTGGAAAGATTGTTGGTTGCATTCTCTTTCTCTCTCTATCTTTATTTCTGTGCCATTTGACTATAATAGAAATAAACAATTAAAAACATTTACCGTAGCATGGCAAGTCCGGAAAACATCTTGGCCGAGTCGGATAACATAATGGCTAGTGAGGCGATTTCGGCTCGTTTGGCTGAGGTTTCGCGGATCGCCGAGTCCCTTGACAGCGTCCTGAGAGACGTCCAGGGCGGATTCGACGAAGCGGACGATGAAGTCGTTGTCGCGACCAATGGCGGAGAGTCATCCGGTGGTTCCGACAAGAAGCTCGATGGCAGTAATCATAGTGATGTAAGTTGAACAACAAATTTTTAATATCAAATTAACACAATTAACCATGTCCGGTTTTTGTTTTGCTCCATAGGACTGGAGTTGCAGTATGAAATCCACCGAAGACGAATCATTCGTCACGGCATCTGATTGCACCTGTACTCCCCAGTCACGATCGTCCTCATATCACACGGCATCGGAATGTCGTGCATCTCCTTGGTGGGGTGGTGAGTCGACGGAGCGTAGCTCTCTGGATAATGACTCTTCCGAGGATGCCGATCCTGAAGCGATGCCATCGATCAAACTGCTCTCCGGGGTCGTCATAACAGCCTCTACCGCTAATCTATCGTTCGACGATTCGGAACATAGTTTCCTGACACCGACGTCCAACAGTGAGCAAGCAGATTCGGACGATCCCCAGGCAGCATCGTCTCGCCATCAACTGTCGCCGGTGATCAGTTCCGGATCGAGTTCGGCACTGAACTCCATCAACCGAAGGGAGAATCTAGCCTTGGCATTGACCTCGGAAGAGTTGGAGCAGATCGAGAACGACATTCGGAATAACAACGTAGTGGCGGAAAGTACTCCGACGAAGGCCGCATCCGGCAAACACCAGCATAGCTCACCGACGGCGAGTGAAGACAGTGGAAACGTAAGTACGAGTCTGGATGGAGATGTGCTGAACGGTGCCCAAGTGTTGCTGGGTAGTTCGTTGAAGCACGGTTCCCAGGAAATATCCGGACTGACCTACTATTATCAGAACATTATCACCAAACATGCGGTCAAAAGCTGCCTGTGAGGTGATTCGCTTGGTTGGCTGGTGGATCAGTTTGGAGCTGTTTTGGAGACAGGTGTCGAATGACCGTCATGTTAATTCAGTGTTAAAAAGTGTATGCCAACAGGTGGCAATGAATCTCAACAAAAGTGTGTTTTGTGTTCTCAGTAAGTAAATGTTTAAGCTTAGCTTGGAAATTGTGTCACATTTGACTGTTTGTACTAACTTGCCTTATGCTTAGGAGTAATGTTAAAACCCGTTTTTTTTCTTTAGCAAAAGTAATAGAAACCAATTCTATGAATGTCCATTCCGTCAAGTTTTGCTTTAGAAACTAAGTTTTGATTTTGATTGTAATAAATTTGGACCTTTGTTATTGTTATCTAACGATGTTTGTTTTTAAAACCTGTGAAAGTATGCATAAATCACTTGAATTCCGCTCAACTAACGTTTCTCAACTGACTTTTCACCGACGACGCCGATCCCAATTAGATTGCTATTTCGACGATTGCAGTCAAAACATCATTTGGAAGTTTGTTTTTCATCTACTGTTTTGTGTAAAAGAAGAATTCATCAGAATCATAATTCCGGATGCTCGACATCCTACCTTAATACCTTTTCTTAAATAAACCTAAAATTGTTCTGCATCGGTAAAAGCAAATCTATTTCAGATTGTTCATTGCACAACAGTTCTTGTAGACGTTGAGTGCAACCAAACTTGCAAACTTGCAACCAAAGAGTTTCCAGTAAAACTGCTTCACGTTCATGGACGACAATCCTGTGCATCGTTCAGTAGCGTACCTAGGGGGAGGTGGCGAAGAGGGCATTCGCCCCGGGCAAAACATTTGAACGGGGCGGCAAAGTCATCTTTGGGTTCGTCGAAGCTCTTTGCGAATTTCCGGATTTTTGTTTTTTGCTCACTAATCCAACGATGGGGGCGGCAAAATTCTTATTTTGCCCCGGGCGCCAAATTTCCTCGGTACGCCACTGGCACCGTTGAAAAACATTTCCTAGAATTTACTATAATACACGACTGTAGAGCAATTTTGGGGTATTCGCCCTTATTCTGAATAACGACGTATTGATTTTTCGATCGAATGTGGTTCGATCGAATCATAGCTACCTTTGATTTTGTTAGCGTTATGGGGAATACGAATGAAATACGAGCGAAAAAACGATACGACGTTATTCAGAATAAGGGCGATTGAGTTTTGCATAAATATAAGACTTACTTTACTATGCAGCGCCTTTTCAAAATTTACTCTGTACAAGAATGGGTAGAATATAATCGTGAATATCTCTTGTTGTATTCAACGCAGCAACATAGTTTTTTGACAATATCATCCGAAATTTGATCAGCAATATATGATTGAATTTTGAGTAGTATGAGATAACCACAAATAACTCAAAATTGAAACTTTCTACAATGTTTGATATGAACCAGCATTTAGATGAAATTCAGTGTCAAAATAAGCCGTTCAAAAGAATCGTACAAAGTGTTTCATGCAAAATCGACAATTAAATGCGGGATATTTTCAGTAATTGAGTGCAGTGGGCTACGAAACCTATTAACTAGTCGCAAATGAACGGTTTCCCCGTCACCCTGACCGCTATTGATTCATTCAATATTTAGGGTTTTTTTTTGTTTTGCGCAAAAAAGCACATGTTTTCTTTCAACTTTCTTTGCGTTTCGCCTTCGGCTCGTCAGTGCTTAAAGCAGTTCAAGTAGAACTGCCATCTCCGCCTAGCAGTCCAACTTAAACCGCTAAGCAGACGCAAAGCTTACACAACTTATGTAACACTTTTGGATATTACACAGAGGTGCAATATCCTTTCTGACGTTTTTTGTTTTGGCAAAAAAGCACATATTTTGTTTCAACTTTCTTTGCTATTGAATGGTTTTGAGATCGGATGTTTACTTTTTGAGTTTTAGTTTTATGTCAAAATCTGTCACAATTAACCTTGAAAACAGAATATATTTTTAGACTTAGATTCCGCATGGTAATAGCTATCCAACAAGCCATACATTGTTAAAATCTGTCAATTTTTAACGGAGATATCGATATTATTGTGTAATCAGGAATCAGAACAAATTGGCTCAAATGGCACGTTCCTCGTGATATTTGGAGATTTGTGCCTTGTCATCAATTTGTTTTTAGCATCATTTTCCCGATATATAAGAGGGAAGGATTGAAAGGAAATGGTAAGGGTTGGACTAGGAGGATGGGAAAAATTGACGACACAAAAACACATAAAAGCAGAAGTACTCCCGGAAGAATGCAGAACGATTCGCAGTATGTATGAGCAGAAGTAAATTCGGTACCCCCTAAAGAATGCCAAATAATCTGCTAAACCCTATTTAAGGTGAATACAGAAAGGATTCATTCACTCCAGGAAGAACGATGAACCCTTCTGACTATAGCTCCTTACCACATTGGGTGAGAAACGAGAGAATATCCTTCAATTTTAGCTCCACATACACAGACTCAACCATGTATGGAGAACCCAAAACCCGGATACGTAGCTACGTCAATGCGGGACAGTTACATATCAGATGATATGAAGTACCATAATCGCATTCACACAAATCACACGAATAATACTCAGCACGTTGAATAGTAGCCATGCGATAATTGAGATTGCAATGTCCAGTCAGAGTTCTGACCAGAATACTGCAATTATGCTTGGAGAAATGCAGTAGACACTTTGACATTTTCAGATTTAAATCTGGTAGAAATGCTTTTGTCTGAGCGCAAGTTTGCAAGCTGCGCCAGTAGCTGGCATGTTTGGATGCAGCCCAAGAACGAATCTTGTGCTTTATCCAACTAGTTGAAAGTGGTAAAGCTGGTTCAGGACCAACGAAATCATTCGTTGCACCAGCTCTAGCCAACTCATCAGCCCATTCATTTCCAGTAATACCAGAATGGCCGTGTACTCACAGCAAGTAAACAGCATTTGAAATGCTGAGGTCTTCAAGTTGAGTTCGACATGCGATCACTAGATTCGACCGTGAGTCATTCGAACTGAGTGCTTTTAAGGCCATCGTCCAAGTACCATGCGCGCGGGTGGTTTTAGGAAATTTTCGATGGAAATTTTGAAAAATTTGACTAAACCAAAAACATACAGACCTTTGAAATACTTTTATCTATCTACAGGGTGAAAATGGCTGGAAAATTCGGAGGATTTTCCGAGTCTTATCAAAACTAGCTCTGAAAATGAGTGTTTTTGTGATCTTCCACAATTATCTGGAAAAATAATGCGATGACATAAATTTTTTTTTTTCAAATAAACCTTATGATGGATACAAAGATTACATTCGGACACATTTTTGGAAAACCTTTTCACGCTTTCTATAGAAAATCCACGAATTTCAAAAATTTCCACGAAATCGGTTATATGAAATTCGTTGATTTTCCATGAAAAGCGTGAAAAGGTTATCCAAAAATGTTTCCGAATGTGATCCTTGTTGCCAGCATAAAGTTTTTTTGAAAAAAAAAATTTCATAATCGAATTATTTTTTCAAATAATCGTAAAAAATTCCAAAAAAGGTTATTTTTCAGTGCTATTTTTGATAAAACTCGGAAAATTCTCCGAATTTTCCAGCCATTTTAACCCTGTAGATAGATAAAAGTATTTCAAAGGTCTGTATGTTTTTGGTTTTGTCAAATTTTTCAAAATTTCCATCGAAAATTTCCTAAAACCACCCGCGCGCATGGTACTTGGACGATGGCCTTAAGGCTACCTGACTGTCGGAACAAAAATAAATTCGTTTACCACAGATCCTCTGCTGAAGTGCCGATTGTACTCCACACAGAATTGCGTAGATTTCTGCTTCGAACACAGTACACTATCTACCAAGTGAATGAGACTGCTCTAGCCTCATTTCACGACAGTAGACACCAGCACCAGCACGACCATTCAACAGAGAACCGTCCGTATAACAAACTGCATGTGAGAGTTAGGTCACTAGGAGCGAGTAAATACTCATCCCACGTAACCATTTGAGACCACAAGCGAGTGTGTTCATAAGTGGTGCTCCTCACATTGACTTCTGCTCATCGATTCTGTTCCTTGCTAACAACACGCAAATATTGAGACTCCAGCGATTGCAAAATAAGGTCATGCGATTGATTTTGAAATGTAATAGATATACTTCCTCTAATATTCTATTGAACGCATTACAATGGCTTTCAGTGAAACAGAGAGTATATTATTTAACAATGGTGTTCATTTTCAAAATCTTAAATGGAATGCTGCCTCGATATTTGCGTGATCGGATTGAAAGAGGAAGTGACTTGCATAGGTACGATACTAGAAATGCGTCTGATGCGAGAACACCAAGCTTTTTGTCAGCCAGATCCCAGAACTCGTTATTGTACAAAGGGATTAGTTTTTTCATTTCGATGCCAGGACGAATCAAGCGGGCTGCAACATTGAGGGAGTTCAAAAAATTGTGTATTTCACAAATAAAATCTATTTTGTAATTAGATCTTTAATGAATTAGTGCAATTTGGATTTTTCGAAAACTGTGTAAAATGACGAAGATTGTATTTATTTTATTTTTGTTTTTTTTTTTTCAAGTAAGACGCATTAGGTTGTTATGTTCTGTATGATGATGATGGATTTTTAATAATTTGTTTAGTTAAAAAAAAATGAGTTGTCTACAAAAGTATGAGCCTCGCGCGCGCAAAGCAGGTAGAGGCAATCTGGAAATTGAATATGACTGAAACTGGATATGTTCTCTTTTATTTTTGAGAGCTTTAGCATTCTACGTGTCGAGATCGAATCTTAACTTTGTAAGATTTGATGAATTATTTATTGATTATATTTCGGAAATAATAGGGATCGGAAGTTGTTGATGGAATTGGGCTTGGCTCTGCTCATCCGCAGTCTCGTTACTCCATCGTAGCTGATGTGTGTAGCGATGAACTGGTCCGGCGGGAAGGGCCAGGTGAATTACTGTCTGATACTGATAAAGATATCGGGTTCGATTCCTGATTTGTTCAAGGATCTTCCCGGGTTGGAAATTTTCTTGAATGACCCTGGATAGTAAATCGGAAATATTTGAATGTTTTCTTGTTCTCAGTTGTACTTTAGAAGGAGAATCTATACCTGCTGGATTAACCAGATCGTTTTATATTTAGTTAACTGGTTAAAATATGTGATGCAATATTTATTACCATTTAGATAAATCGTCCAGCTCACACCATCATCATCATCAATTGACAATTATTTTCTGCCAAGCTCTTGGAATATATCCTGTCGCAAGACTAAAAGTAAGTATTTTCTTCGAAACATGTTTGAAATGTTCATACCCTTTCTGCAGTAACACTGGGAAAACTCCATCCTTTCCAGTAGACTTGTACGGAGCAAAACTCTCAACTGCCCATTTGACCGATTCAATCGTCACAACGCTTCGAGCAAGGGCACAAGAATCGTAACTACCTGAAAAAGTCTCGGGAAGAGCTGTCGGTGATGGATCCATACATCCTGGAAAGTGAGTGTTAAAAAGATAGTGAAGTACATCACCTTCATCAGACAAGTGTTCACCATCTGAAGTTCTTAAGAAACTGACATTAAAGTCCTTAGACTTCGAAAGTAACTTATTTAATCTGCTAGCCTCGTTGAGACTAGAGACATTTGTGCAGAGGCTTTTCCAACCACTTCGCTCAGACGATCGAAGAGCATTTTTGTAAGCCCTTCGAGCCGACACGAATGCCCCCGACCCATCTCTGCGTCGGTGGTTCCAAGCTCTTCTGCATGGTTTCCTTAGTCTAGCAAGTTCAGCATTCCACCAAGGAGTTCCTCTAGTAGCTCGCATAATCCGAAGTGGACAAGCCTCTTCATATGCTGCAACTATGAGTGAATTTGAATTTTGTTTATATCTGTGCTGCCCCAAATGATATGGTGAGCATTTATGTCACTGCCGATTACAAGCGGTAAATCACTTTTGCAGCAGTATGATACAACCTTTTTGAAGTCATCGCTTGGCGAAGGTTGGTTATGCGGTAAATATGCCGAACAATAGACATATTTCCTGTCCATGCCATCAATAGTCATACCAACTGTGACAACACAAATATCCCGAGTTGTGAGCTCCGATATGAGAGAAACATCGAGAGCACTATTTGCAAGTATGCATGCTCGAGGCATTTCACGTGGATTAGTCATACCGGTCTTGTTGAAGGCAACAAAGACTGGGTTGAACAATTTTCCAACGTAACAGATCGGCTGAAAAGTTCGTATCGTTTCTATGAGAGGGCGCCACTAGAATAAAATCCATACCATTTTCAGTTAGTACCAACCTTCAAAAGATACGTGTATAAATTTGACAGCTGTCTGATTATAAGTTTGTGAGATATTGCATTTTTAGTGAAGCTACTTTTGTTATTGTGAAAAAAATGGAAAAAAGGGAATTTCGTGTGTTGATGAAACACTACTTTTTGATGAAAAAAAGTGCCGCCGATACCAAAAAATGGCTTGATAAGTGTTATCCAGACTCTGCACCGGGCGAAGCAACAATTCGTAAGTGGTTTGCAAAATTTCGTACTGGTCATATGAGCACCGAAGACGATGAACGCAGTGGACGTCCAAAAGAGGCTGTTACCGATGAAAACGTGAAAAAAATCCACAAAATGATTTTCAATGAGCGTAAAGTGAAGTTGATCGAGATAGCTGACACCCTAAAGATATCAAAGGAACGTGTTGGACATATTATTCACGAATATTTGGATATGAGAAAGCTTTGTGCAAAATGGGTGCCGCGTGAGCTCACAATCGATCAAAAACAACAACGAATTGATGATTCTGAGCAGTGTTTGGAGCTTATATCGAAATAAAACCGATTTTTTTCGTCGATATATAACAATGGACGAAACATGGCTCCATCACTTCACTCCGGAGTCTAATCGACAGTCAGCTGAGTGGACTGCACGCGATGCACCGAACCCAAAGCGTGGAAAGTCTAAACAATCGGCCGGTCTGTATTTTGGGATTCGCATGGTATAATTTTCATCGACTACCTTGAAAAGGGAAAAACCATCAACAATGACTATTATATAGCGTTATTAGAGCGTTTGAAAGACGAAATTTAAAAAAAAAACGGCCTCATTTGAAGAAGAAAAAAGTTTTGTTTCATCAAGACAATGCACCGTGTCACAAGTCGATGAAAACCATGCTGGAATTGAACGAATTGGGCTTCGAATTGCTCCCTCATCCACCGTATTCTCCAGATTAGGCCCCCAGTGACTTTTTCCTGTTCTCAAACCTCAAGAGAATGCTCGCTGGTAAAAAATTTAGAAGCCATGAAGAGGTAATCGCTGAAACTGAGGCCTGTTTTGAGGCAAAGGACAAATCGTACTACAAAAATGGTATCGAAAAGTTGGAAGATCGCTATAATCGCTGTATCGCCTCTGATGGCAATTATGTTGAATAATAAAAACGAATTTTGGCAAAAAAATGTGTGTTTCTATTAAACGATACGAACTTTTCAGCCGAACTGTTAGAAGTTTCCCTTTTGGAAATATGGCTCTTGAACCAAAGCTATAGAAGCTTTACCTTCTTGCAGAAGTCTGGATAGATTTATAGTTGCTGTACGTTTACTCTAACCATTATCAATAAAAGTAACGAACATTTCACCTCCAGCACCAACCGTACAACAACTAGAAGAAACCAAATATATTGGCTTATAATCGCCTATAGCGAACCATGTAAGGATTTTTTAAAATGTTCTAATCATTTAAATCCCACGAGTAGCGAAGAAAGAAGTCGTCCACTGTGCCAGAGCTTCGCTTAACACAGTAAGGGAAAACCCCAGGATATTCCGTTCACGACTGCATTGTTTAACCTCCTGCAGCCATTCAACCATCGGCACGGAAATACACCTTGGCTTAAGAGTTCCTATTTTTGTGGCCTTTTACGACATGGAACAGGAAACCAGTGGATCAATTCTTGGTAAAAAATAATTCCGCCGGATGCCACACGGCTTACCTGTTTGGTGGACTTATACCACCGGTACAGGTGGACCGTAGCGTTATTCTTAGCCAGTTGGGAAACCGCTACCGACACTACACGGCTATCTAGGCTGCTCAGAGAAGGAAGTTGATATTTATGGTCAACTTCCATGGATGGCCGAGCAGCCGACCAAGAATATGTTTCCAGACTTAGATTCCGCACGGTAATAGCTATCCAACAAGCCATAGATTGTAAAAATCTGTTCATTTTAACGGAGATATAGATATTATTGTGTAAGCGACTTTTCCCCCCATTCCAGTAGAAGGAGTTTTGAGCGCTGTATGACAAAGCAATCTTTAGGAGCAACGTAAAACACGATTTTTATACTGTTGCATACAATTGTTTCTAAGTACCAAAAAGACTGTGTACAGCATAATTTTTCATGACATTTTGCCTCGGACCGATTTTAGCACGGTTCGTTTTTGGCAACATAATCGTTCGAATATGACATATGTAAACCAGATGATGGCAGAATTTTCGAGTTGAAAGCAATTCCATAATTATATTGAATTAAACTACTTACAGCAACAAATGCTGGAAGAACATAACACCCATATACCATTCGAATCAGTTCGTCGAGATCAGCAAATGTGTGTGATAAATAATTTCACTCAATTTTCTTGGAGGTGACTTAACCGTTTTCTACAAACTCAGATTCATAAGAAAATTCGTTTGCTCCCAAACAAGGTTTCTAAATTACGTTTGGATCCGACTTCTGATTCCGGAACTACAGGATGATATGTGAAACGAAATTAAAATAGTGTTACTCATTTTGCTCGCCGATGGCTGAACCGATCGAATCGGTCAAATCTAAATCTAAAGAATCATCTAAGATTCAAATGAAAAGTTTTAAGATTCTATAAAACATCTTGCTTTTCAGTTAGATCTAACTTCCAGTTTAGGGGATACAGGGTGATTAGTATAAAAATGTCTATTTCACATATATTAATCAGGTTTATCGGGTTTGCAGATTATTTGGATACCCGGGTTGGCGGTTCAATGCATAGGATGCTGGTCTTACAAGCCAGTTGTCGTATGTTCGAGCCCCAATCTGAAAGGATTCTTAGTGTCAGTAGGATTCATAGTACTAGCCATGCAATGATTCTGTACACTAAGAATCGGCTGCGAAGTCTGTTGAAACAGAAAGGCCAAATTCCACCAAAGGAATGTAATGCCAAGACTTTGCTTTGCTAGATTATTTGGATAGTCGATAACCAAATAAACTTATTTCAGTTTTAGTGGTATTCAGTTTTAGATTCGGATTTAATTTGCACAACGATTTCTCATAGAGGTCTACACTGATTTTTAAACATTTTACAGTTACTCAGGTGAATTTATCTGACTTCGGCTACACCGATTTTCGAATTCCGGTTCCAGTATCTAATCGTTTCTCAAATTTCAATCGTTTTCTGTAGAAAAGCCAAATCGACAAAGACAAAATTAATTAATTCTATCCAATTCTGACTTCCCATTCTGGAACTACAAGATGATGTATTTTTAAAATTCAAACCGATATGATAGAAGATGACAATCCCGAAAACCTTCAAAGTTGGACTCAAAATTATTGCAATTTATTCCTCATATGGCCATACGAATCGGTTTGGATTATGCTGGCTCCTAAATACCGGCTCTGGAAGTACCTTAAATTACCGTAAACTGTAAAGTGGAACTTACTTCGACATCTCAAGAAATGTTTAATCGATTGTCACACGTTTGGAATCAAATTCGAACTGATTTTCAGCTTCGACATTACAGGGTAATATCTCGAATAGCCGCTTAAAACGACGTTCATTAAAATAATGCCATGAAAACTGAAACACCGAAGAATATTCATGCAAAACCACATGCGAATTGATAAAAATGAACCTGTTTTAATCCATCTAGTGGTGTAATGATGCCTTTCTCATGTATAATATTGTGGTATTCTATTCAAAAAAATTTTCTTCGATTTTTGAAAGAAACCAAGAGATTGTTTTTGCATTAACTAGTATAACATACAGAATAAAACAGTGCTTTGATTGCGTAGGTCATCCTTAAGAAAACGAAGTGGGTTCACTATTATATGCACTTCCGGCACCGGAACCCGAGAATCGGTATAATCGAAGTCGGTTCGTACGGCCACCAACTAACATGACATACAAACTCTACTAGTACGCATTCTAAATTACGATTTAAATGTTTGTTGCATCCGAAAATATGCAGTAATTTTTGGTTGGACCATAAGACCTTTCAATTGACCCTAAGATTGGGAATAACGGTTTAGAGTCCAGCTTATAACATTTTTTACGGTTTTTGTTCCGCCAGTTTAAGTGACGGTGTACAATATTGAACACACTTTACCCTATAATTCCGGAACTGGGAGTCGGATCCGGATGAAATTCAGGACCTTTCATTTGAATCTAAGTTTGTGAAAATCGGTTCAGCCATCTCCGAGAAAACCTAGTGAGATTATTTGACACATACACACACAGACATTGCTCAGCTCGATGAACTGAGTCGAATGGTATGTGACAAGTCGGTTTTTAAAGTGATTGCATAACCTTTCTATATGAGAAAGGCAAAAAGGTATCATCTCACTGCCAGGTGGATAAAGCACGTTATTTAAATTTATGAAGTGAAGCAAAACTTAAAATCGTTCGCTTTCATCCTAACTTTTGTGGCGCTAAAAACTACGAAGGTTCAACCTGGCCGATAGTCAAGCAAAAGTCTTTGAAGTTGTAAACGCCTGAATGTTGACCCACCAGCAGCACACTCTCGATATAACATTGTCTTGCTCAGTAGAATGTCACTAAATGTCTAAATGTTGCGTTGCATCGCTTCGTCACCAAAACTACCCAACGTTCGTGAAGTGTTGCAACAGTTAAGACGACGTGCAGCGTGACAAAAACGGGGAGCTGGCACCGATGGCAGCGCATTATGAAAAACCGGTTCCATATGAGGCAACGATACGAAGTAAACAGTGTCTGAACGATACGGGCGCTTCCAGAATTAATGATCAGATCGCGGTGTGTTGCGTAAACAACCCGGCATATTCTACCATTTTAGTCAGTTAAGATGAATGAAGGAGAAATTGATCTGTCGAAATCTTCAGCGTTTCGGTTTCGATCGAGCAGTTCGTTTCTATTGGCATTTGATGGTTTCGTCCTCATATTTTAATTTTGTAACTTTTTTGTAGTTCGTTAGAAAAAGCGTCAGATTCAGAGTAAGGTAGTATCTTTAAATATCTGTGTTTAACGGTTAGCATTTCGAACTCGAATGTCGAATTTTGTTGTTGTTTTGTTTGATTACGCTTAAATTATAAGCATTCTGCAGGGTTGTGTTCATTCATGAAAATTTGAAAAATCAACAATAAATCAATACTCGGTTTTAGACTTAGAGCCGTCTTGTGCTAGTTTTAAATTTGATCAGCATCTAACGGGGAAAACAGATTGAAAAGTGGACATGTGAACTACTGAACGGATTGCCACCAAACTTGGCACAGGTACTACTCGCATTTCAGAGATGATTTAGGAAGCATAGGGAAGGGAGCGTAGGAAGTGTAATTAACAGGAGGGGTCATGAAAAAAATCTTTAAACTTGACGAGAATCGATCCATTTTGAAGACAATAGAAACATTTAGCATACATTAGATATGACTTTACGGGGGGGGGGGGGGGGGGCATAAGGGTATTTTTGAGGGGGATGGAGCGTGGCAAGTGTCCTTAACAGGAGGGGTAATGGAAAAATGTGTTTAATTTGACGGGAATCGATACTTTTTGAAAACCATAGAAACATTTTGCATTCCGTAGGTATGATTATATGGGGGTTGAATGTACCTTTAAAAAGGGGGGTGTAATGTTTTTAACGGTGAGTGCCTCTAAAAAAGGAAGTTTAAAGTGAAGTTTATAGAATTTTCCATAAAACGATACTCCTTGCTGAGTACAGATATTATTTGCGCTTCAGATGATCCTAAGGGAATTTTTAAGAAGAGAGTGGAAGCGGGTGGATAAAGTAAGGTTCTCATCCAAGGGAGGAGCAAACTTCAAATTATTAATATAATCGTACGTAACTCCAACAAACTCACCACACCTAACTAGGTTGGATATTTTAAGATGGGGAGAGTGGGAGGGGGGGGGGAGTACTTTTTACTATTCAGAGGTTCTTATTCATTTTCTTATTTGTCGTCAAACAAGATAGGGGGGGGCGGATTCAGACTAGGAGAAGGGGATCTTGAAAATCAATTTTCATATTGAATTTTTTATAAAATAAGAGAGGTGCAAGAATGTCAAGATTGTGTTAGATAGTATTACTATCGGTAATTTGAATTAAGTAGTATTGCTATTGTTAATTTTAATGAATTAATCGATACTTTTTGAAGTGCACAAATACTTCGTACACTACTAAGAGGTGGTCATAAAGGTTATCATGGAGGAGAGCTGTAGTAAGTTCACTAATAAAAGGGGAGTTCAATATAAAATTTATTCTACGATAAACGATGCATCTTGACAAATACAAATACTGCTTGTATGTCAATGTGGATTAAAAAGTTATTTTAAGGGAGAGGGAGTGCAGCAAGTGCCCCAAACATGGGAAATGTAAGGTAAAATTGATTGAATAGCAACATCAAACTGCTCAGAGTATTACACTAAGTAGGACAACTTCGGGAATTTTGTTCGGCCTTTTCTTCCCGAAACATTTCCGAGCAACGCCGGGTCATTCAGCTAGTATCAATTAATAAATTTGAAATTTTTGAGGACTACTTCTGGTATTTAAGGAACCGGAAATCAGGGATCGGTATAGGTGAACTGAGTTTATTTGGTCATCAACTTACGAGATCTACAAACAAGAGACATTTCTTATCATCAGGGGTTTAGTAGCTTATCTTATGTCTATTGTATTGAAACAGATACCCGTATCGCAACGCAAGACTCATTTTGTGTAACCAGCGCTTCACCGAAGCAGATGAAGTTGCGCATCGAATACAAACATAAACAATCAGTCAGTTCTCTCCTGCTCACAAAATCGAACTAATTTAATGTTGCTTTCTCTCTCTCAATCATTCTCCTGCAACTTCCGCCATGACGCGACACTACATCGCTTCTGGGTAACAAAACCCCCCTATGTATGTAGTGACCTCCAAAGCAACATTCCAAACACTGGCTGGCGCTCTCCCTCACCAACATAAATGATCTCCCTCAAATCGGAAAAAGCAAACTGAACTGCAGCAGCAGCAGCAACAATCATTCAGTCTCTTTGGTGCAACCCGTGTGTAAAGATCGGAACCTAGTCGTGTGAAAAATTAGTTGAGCTCTAGTGAAGTAAATTATTACCCTGCCGCCCCGCCCTGTTCTGTGAATGATCAACCAGATCAAGTGTATCAATCGAGTATTTGCTTCGCCTTCGCCCTTAACAACCTGCTTGATCAACATTGGTAACATCATCAGCTTAAAGCCTCACACCGCTCCAGAAAATTTGGATTTGGAACTTTGCCGGTTATGCGAAAGAAAATATTAAATATCCGTGAAAATTAGTTGATCGTGCGTGCGTCTCTTTCTCTCTACTGCACTCCGACCGTCGGTTCGTGCGCGATCGGTCGATTTTCCCGGCTGGTTCAGGTTCAGTTTGCGTGTGTGTTTCGTTTACACAATTTTTCGCGATTATTTTTGGATTCTAACATCATCCGCGCCGTCCGGTAGAGGCGCGAAGGAATATCCACCAGGCCCATATCCAAGCGGCTAATTGAGGCAGTGTGTTCGTTCTGTTGTTGGTGCAGAAAGATCTGACCGCTACCGCGATCGCCTGTGGTTGCGTGTGTGTGTTTGTGCATGTTTGCTTGAGTGTACACGGAAAATCGATCCGCGAGTTGTGCTGTTGATTTCTAGTGTTCACCAACGCTCCGGGAGGAAGATCAAACTTCCGAGTAGAAAATCGTGTTCTGGAAATTCCGAAGCAAATTAGTGGATGTGAAAATTTTCCTTTTAAAACCAGCACCAGTGTAAAGTGTAAGTGAACCGACCTGACCGACGAGGATGGAATCGACTGGGAGTAACGGGGTTACATCGTTGGATGAGCTCCAGCGACAGTTGCACGAAAATATGGCCCAGGTCACAGCACCTTCGCCTGCGGTTCCCGCTCAGATTGCAACGACTATTAGTACTATCGTGCTGCAGGGTGGTCCCCTGCAACTTGTAATTGCCCTGCTGAAGGTAAGTGGAGTGGGAATGGGGGGAAGGGGCGATCACGCAGCATCTTTTTGGCGATGATTATCGTGTGGTTCTGACGAGTGACGGACGCACTGAATGGGTTTGTTGTCATGGTTTTTTTTTGTTTCTTGCTTGACTCGAGCAGTTTCGTAGCTGACGATCCATGACCTACTGAGACGAGTTGAGTGCCCAGTTTCTCTCGAGAATAGAGATATGCGCTGAGCTTGGGGCCCTCATACCGGTTTCTTTGAGCTTGATTGGAGGACGGCTGAAATGGCCGGAGGCCTATCCGGAAGATGGATGCATTCTGCTAGAGTCACGAGCGGTGTTTTGTAGGTAGGCAAAAACAACGGGAGATAAGATAATCTTCTTCGGTCCAGTGGGAAAAACAAACCGATCGGTCACTAAACCACCACCGACCACACTGGACACTTGAACTTGGTTGGTGGATTGGACAAGCTTGACTGGGTGCAACATCTGTAACATCCAATGAACACACAGTAACATTAATTGATTAGACGGATGAGCTCTCATTTCTAGCCGTAATGCGTTCACAGGACACTGATAAAGTGAGAGAAAGTTTGTGTCTGTTCACGTAGAAAAACTTTCGTATGCAGAAAGAGGTAGTTTTTGTAGAGCTGGAGAATGATACAAAAAGTATTGAGCGTTCAAAACCCGAAAACTTGGCTGTAAATTTGATTATGTTTCACATGAAAAATCCCTCAAAACAATTTAAAATCGTTGCTGGGCCCTGTTGTACAAATTCTTTGTATCGATTTTTTATGAAACACTTCTCACACCAAATTACCACAGTCGAAAATCTTCGAGACAAAAACCTGAACCGATACATATCGGATTGGTTTTGCAGCGATAAAGGGGAAATTTATAAATTCATGACAATCAACTTTTTTTTACTACTGTCGTCTAAGTTTGTACATAGTTTCCTACGGGACATCACTTTTCTAGAGGTTTGGAAAGATTTAAGCCTAATTCGTCAATTATTAATCAATTGAATAACTTCTGAAATCCTTCGGTCACCTGTTACAGGTTTAGAAATATTTACTCAAATGTATAGCGTGTCTTCAAAACTAGGTCATTTCTGAAAATTATAAATTACTAGCTACCCGTGTGAGCGTTTTTGCAACGTCAATGTAGGTTTATGCACTCAAAATCCAGCGATCGCAAAACAACCGAAATGTGTTCGTTGTTTTTTCTGAATTTGATTGGTTAAAATTTGGTGTAAACCAAACTGTCCTTTTTGATTTATCGTACTGGCAGTTTAGCAATGACACCCAGCAAAGACACACACCACAAACTTCATTTTCACAGCTCTAATACATGATATAAAAAACCATAAAATTTTTACTGTTTGTAGCGTATCCCTAGTGACTGTTTCATGATAGCTATGATCACAGATAACAGATATACAGGCTCACATATGAACTGTGTGTAAAATTTGCTCAATCAGCGTGCAGATGTCACCACGATCGACACGAGGTGTCACCACGATTTGGGTTGCGCTTTCACATGAGCCACAATTTTGGGTGCAACATTCACTTCACCCTTGATTTTTGTTTTGCTGTTGGGGAAAATGACAAGTTTATTTTTGTTTTATCTCGTGTGATTCATGCGACTTACACGGAAAAGCCAGCGATCGTAAAACAACTAAAATATTAGTTGTTTTTCTGATTTTGATTGGTTAAAATTTGGTACAACTAATCTGTCATTTTTGATTTATCGTGCTGGCAGCTTAGCAACGACACCCAACAAGTAATGAAACGTTTCAGTTGAGTAATGCCAAACACCCTGAGCGAACAATGAAACGTTTCAATGAGATGTCACTCGTGCAATCGAGCAAAGACACAATCCCAGCAAAGTTACTTGTATGCATGAAAGCAAAACAATGTCTCAGTTGTTTCAACCAATTATTCAGTTATTTGAACTTCAAACGCGAATTGCAATAAACATTTTTTACTGTTAGCCTCTTCGGGGGCAGCTAATCGTTCACTGCTTGAACAACGAAATTTTACCTCATTAACTGCTTATATCTTTATCACTAAACTCACAAAGGATATGGAAATGAACCAAAAGATTACAATTCTCAAAAGGGAACTCACCAGAAAATGGTCACAGGGAATTAGGAAATTTTTCCCTGATTTGCAGAATGGCTCGCTGGTAAACCTAATGCTACAGATACACTTTCAAGAAAATACAAATAGTACCACTTCACTTTAGCAGCAAATTTTTAAGCGTTAAGCGGTTTTAATAACATTGACATGAACTGTCCTAGAATACATTACTCTCAGATGAAATTAAAACATGTATACTGTAGGAATATCTATTTAACACATGGAAAACTTGTTTTACAATTAACTGTTATATTCTTCTGCATACTTTCACTTACATAAAACGACCACTACGTAACTAACATAAATGACGTTCATTTACCATTGAAAATTTTCAATATGAAACGCTTCTGGTGAAATGAAGAGGTTTCTTGTTCTGCCTTTTGCTGTCTTCGTTCTCCGCCAAGTGACAGCATTTGAATACAACAATTTCGGTTACCTGAATGGTTATGTCAAAATCAACAGATATGTTAGTTAAATCAACAACATTTTAGTTGAAACAACCAGGGCGTGAAACAACAATTGCGATATTGTAATTTTGTGATCTGCGGGTTCTCCGTGTAGAAATAAAGATGTCTTAAACACAGGGAAATCGTGTGATAAGTGTTAAAATTACAACAATTCGGTTGGAATATTTCTATAATAGGCGGAAGAATTTTGTTATCGTTCCGGAACGTAGTGGAACGTTTTGAAAGATCCCGGCGAATAGTGGAACAGGTGGCAGTAGTGTTTCCAACGTATAGCAAATTTGAAATTTACATAGGATTTTGAAAAATTTTGTTCGAGCCTGTATATCTGTTATCTGTGATATGATCAATGTCAACCTAAATCATCCAACTAATTTTGTATGCGTGTGTTTATCAAATCACAGTTTCTGTCATAAAAATTCGTTTTTAAGTACATTTATGACACGTTTGTTCTGGAATATAGGATTTATTCCTTCATTGTTTGAATATAATTGTAGTAGAATAAACCCAAAATGACAAAACAATTGAAACATTCTTATTTCATACAACACATACCTGATTTTCCTTAATTGCATTTTCTAACCGACATGCAGTTTTGACATGTCGGGATAACAACTTTCATTGTATAACAGTTTAGCGTTGGCTTTTCAGAAATGCTATATGAAACTTAACGCACATGATTCTCTCTTTTCTAATCGAAGGGCGAAAGTGAGAATCCACCTGGTGGTGTAATGATGCCTTTCTCATATCTCACGGTTTGTCCCTTAACTATTATAACCTACAGAGTGAAACAGTATTCAGGTTGGTTCGGCCATCTCTGAGGGAACGAAAAGAGGTACTCCCGAAACCGGAATCTGGGAACCGGTATAATCGAAGTTGGTTCGAGAAATGTGACTGGGATCCATTTTCAAGTCTATGGCTACAATCTTCGGTCATTCATTAAAAACCCAAGAACAAGCAAGAAAGCCAAAATAATGTTTGGCCGTCTACTGACCATGACTACCGATTGGAATAGTTTTGAGACTAGTTTAGAAATTATTTTACTTTTTATTTCCGATGCTTTCGGAATCAGAAACCGAGAACCAGCATAACCGGAATCGGTTTGTTTGGTTGTCTATTGACAATGGTTATCGATTGGAATAGTTTCGAGTCAAGTTAAGAATTTCTTTACGTGTTTTTTGTTTCGCTGCTCTCCCTGTAATTCCGGAATCGGAAGTCGGATCCGGACGAAATTCGGAAGTTTTGTATGACACCATGGTACTTTTCATTTGTATCTAAGTTTGTTGAAATCGGTTATGCCATCTCTGAGAAAAGTGAGGAAGTAATTTGAAATAAGAATTTTTCACTAATTACACTGTAACTCCGGAGCCGGAAGTCGGGTCAAAATAAAATTCAGGAAGTAAGGGCACTTATCTTCATTTTTTTGCACATATCATTCTGTAGTTCCGGAACCGGAAGCCGGATTCGAGTTAAATTCAGGAACTTTGTGTGGGGTTACAAGACCTTTCAATTAAATCTAAGTTCATGGAAATCGGTTCAGCCATCTCCGAGAAAAAATAGTGCAAAAAAATGTTACATTCATACACACACACAGACATTTTTGCGTACTCGAGGAACTGAGTCGAATGGCATATGACACTCGGCCCTCTGGGCCTTGGTTCAAAAGTCGGTTTTAGCTGTGATTGCATAATCTTTCTATATGAGAAAGGTAAAAATACTCATAAAATTGAAAATTTTCACTCATCGTACTGTAATACCGGAACCTGAAGTTGGATCTGAATCAACTTTTCGGGGACTTTTCAAAGAATTTCGAGACCCTCAATTTGTATTTTAGTTTGCGAAAATCGGTTAAGAAATTCTCGAGCAAATTGAGTGCGCATTTTTTCATAAATTTGCACATTAATTGTAATTTCGGAATCGGAAGTCGGGTTCAGGCCTATCTTTTAAATCTGAGTTTGTGAGAATCGGTTCAGCCATTTCTGAAAAAATTGAATGACATTATTTGTCACATACACACATACTTACACACAGCCAGACATTTTGTGATCTCGACGAACTGAGTCTAACGGTATAGTACACTCGGCTCTCAGTTCAAAACTCGGTTTTCACGGTGATTGCATAGCCTCTCCTTATGAGAAAGGCAAACATTCAGTATTTTTTCATGGGACCACAAGCCCTTTCAGTGTGTAAGAATCGGTCAAGCAATCTCATAGAAAAGTGAGTGAGTTCCATTTTGAAATATACGATCAATGTTTCCGGTGCTTCCGGAAACGGAAACCGGGACAGCCGGTTTGTTTGGCAGTCTTCAATAGACTTCAAGGAATTTCGATTGGAGTGAGTGAGTGAGAGTGAGAGAGAATTTCTTTTTGCCTTTCTCATATAGAAAGGTTATGCAATCACTGGCCGAGTGTCATATACCATTCGACTCAGTTCGACGAGTACGCCAAATCTCTCTCTCTCTCTCTCTCTCTCTCACACACACACACACACACACACACACACACACACACTCTCTCTCTGTGTGTGTGTAACGTTTTTTTTGCACTAACTTTTCTCGGAGATGGCTGAACCGATTCTCACTAATTTATATTCAAATGAAAGATCTGAGATTGTTTGGATCCGACTTCTGGTTTCGGAGTTATGGGGTAAAATGTGCAAAAAATGAAAATATGTGTTCTAACTTTTCTCATGTCCCGGGTTGGCGGTTCAGCGCATAGGACGCTGGTCTTACAAGCCAGTTGTCGTATGTTCGAGCCCCGACTTGGAAGGGTTCTTAGTGTCAGTAGGATCCATAGTACTAGCCATGCAATGATTATGTACACTAAGAATCGGCTGCGAAGTCTGTTGAAACAGAAAGGTCAAATTCCACAAATGGAATGTAATGCCAGGACTTTGCTTTGCTAATTTTTCTCATAGATATCGCGATTTTTACAAACTTAGGTTCAAATGAAAGGTCCTGTGGTCCCATACGTAATTCCTAAATTTCATTCGGATCCGACTTCCGGATCCGGAAATATAGGGTGAAGTGTGTTAAAAATTGTAAACCATAACTGAAAAGGGGCAAAACCGTAAAAAGTTATCTAAATCGACCTCAAATCTTCTCCAATTGATATTTTTTTATAAGTAGGGGAAAGTCTTATAAAGCGCCCCTGCTAGCCAAAATGCCCCCTTTCCTTTCTTAAGCATTGAAGACTTTTATGAACCAAAGTTTTATCACTAACACTCTCTTTTCGTAGGATCTTTCTGCTATGCAAGTTTGGTGGTTGTCGTTTGCAGGAGAGCATTAAAAAATTAAAAAATTCATTTGGCACCTTTTTGATGTAAGGTTTTGCTTCGACTAAATAGATGTTTTATCCGCCATTTCTTTGACATACTGATTATCTCAAAACAGTAACTTTATGGACATTTCAAGAAGCATAATGCATCATTGTTGTGGGATGAAATGTCTTTTGTTGTGTGTCATGCCACTGATTTGTTGTGAGACATATTTTACGGCTGCTGGGGCATTATGTCTGAGGCGAGCGAAAAAAACTAAGAATGTGACCGCTTTGGAAAATGTGTTTATATCAATCAATTCTCATCTTTTCTATTGGAGTCATTGAAAATTATGTTCCTCATCCGTATTGCAATGAAATACTTACATTCTCGAGGAAAATATATCAATACACTTGGAAATATCTCAATGTTTTCTTAAGGGGGGCATATTATAACACTTTACCCTAGATTGTTAAACAAACTGATTTCGGATATTCTTTTAAGAATCGAAGAAATTTATTTTGAAGACTACCACAGTATTATATATGATAGTATGATTTTTTTTTTATACCGTTTATTTATACCCGGCTTTAACCTAATTTTGGTCGTTCGCCGGGTCTAGTATGATTGATATGAGAAAGGCATCATTACACCTCTAGGTAGATTAAAATAGGTTTTTGTTACGTTATTAGTTTTGTCACTTTAAGTGGCGGCATCAAATATTTAACACTCCCCGAGCAAAGTCAAACATAAAAAGCCTTTTTTATCCACCTAGTGGTGTGATAATGCCTTTATCTTCTTTCATAACAGTCTCATGAAAATATATTTCATACTTTTATTATATAATTTCAGATACTAATTTTGACACCAATTGATTCAGATTGATTCAAGTAGTTCACAAAAGCATGCTTCAGTGTTTATGTCACACAGTCAGCATCATTTTTCCAAACTAGTGCAAATGCCTATTTGTATGAGAAGTAAAGTCCACTTAGTAGAATTTTCATATATCTTGAAAAATCACCATAGGGGAGGTACAAGAAAATTTCAAAATTGAAAAAATAAGTTTGATGCCAAAAGGATTAGAATTGCATGAAACGTCGAGATTTAGTGTCATCTCGAAAAATTTTTTTTTTTAAAATCGACTTTTTGGGACTCTTTTTTTTTTAGATGACACTAAATTTCGATGTTTCATGCAGTTTTAAGAGTTTTGGCATCAAACAAAATTTTCGATTTTGGAAATTTCATGTACTCCCCCCTATGGTGCTTTTTCAAGATCGAAGATTGTCAAACCTTTACCACCGTGCAGCACCCCTTACGCATGTCCGATTTAGCTCAAATTTTGCATGAAGGCTTTTTTCGAGGTGCTTAAACTTTTGAGCACTAGAATACGAAAATAGAGGTGATCCCAAAATTTTTTCACCCTTATATATATAAAAGCGGTAAAAATCTGTTATGTCGGTTACGTCACTTATACCCTCATATCTCCGGAACCAAAAGTCACAGCCATTTGATCTTCGAACGTGATCAATGGCCCGACAGTAGCTTTCAAACGAGCCCAAGTTTGTTAAAATCGAATCAGCCATCTCTGAGAAAATTGAGCGCGTTCAAATACAACGCTTTTTGTCGGTTACGTCACTTATACAATCATATCTCCGGAACCAAAAGTCACAGCCTAAGTTTGTTGAAATCGGTTCAACCATCTCTGAGAAAATTGAGCGCGTTCAAATATCTTCGAAAAGTGCACACACATACACACACAGACATTTTCCGATCTCGTCGAACTGAGTCGAATGGTATATAACACTATGGGTCTCTGAGGCTCCGTTCGAAAGTCGGTTTTTCCAGCAATTCTAATACCTTTCTGTAGAGAATGGCAAAAAGGTTACGCGGCTATTTTTGGAAACTTTTTATTGACCCCCGGCCCCGTATAGCAAAGAGTAAGGCATTTTTAATGCCAAACATTGGTGACTTTCAAAGCCTTACAGTACAGTTCATTGTCTATAAAATCGAAGGAAACAAATTATTTTTCTGGAGAGCTCACATCAACATAAAACAAATATTAGTATTCAACACTACATGAAATTATACGCATTTGATGAATCGTTGCATCGTATCTGATAAGTGTGCGTAATTCGTCACAAATCACGCACATTTCATTTGTTCCAGCATATTACACTGCTAAACGTTTCTCCTGCCACTGAATAAAGTTTTACGGAAAAGTGAATCGTTCCATCACACGAAGCAGTACAGTGATACGATTTTCTGCGATTGTTTAAAATCACAAAACAACATTCCGTTTCTGCACAGCCTCGATCCATCACTGACAGCTCTCATCCGGCGCTGAAGAAGCCAAGCCAAGTCCAATTAGTTCCTTAAAAGCGCGTCTGAATGTTACAAATTATTTCACCGTAAATTGATTCTCCCTAGCCCCTTACTCTGCCTAGCGGTAAATAGTAGTGACTTACTGTTACCATGGTAATCATCAACGCCGTCTCAGCCGTGGCACCGCTCAATAAACCTGTTTATCATACGATTAAACCATAATTACCGTACATTGCAGCTCACATCACGAGCAAAATAAACTAACCGAACTATTGGAGCGAAAATTCTTTCGTAGTCGTGTTATCCTCCGTCTCCGGTATTGCAGGCCACCTTCTACGGCTACGAAGGCGTACGGCAAGCTGGACCGGAATGAGATTAACAGTCTCGTTTCTCGGATCATGGACCAACTGGCTCCAACCACTCATCGGCACCGGATTCTTCCGCGCACGGCCCGCACTTTTGAATCGAATCCGAAATTGATGATTTAGCACCAACGTTTGGTGCGTTTAGTTAGTTAGTTAGTTGTGGGAACGCATGAGATTGCATCGGTAATCGGAAAATTTTGAGAAGGAAAAAATCATCAATAGGAGAGATAGTCTTTCAGTAAATGTAATCAGTTATGCGGTAGGTCAAACTTAGTTTCATAATCCAAATATTTTATGGAAAATTTTCCTCTGAAGATTTGAGTTTGGCCACACGACCATCGTATGCGCCGTAGATTCAGTAATTGTTTGCTTAATCAATTGGACAAAGATCCGCTTGTTTGTCCGCAACATTCTCTTCAGTAATGATCCCGATAACTGTACTGTTTTACTGTTTGGAATCATCGGTCCTTATTTCTTTAAAAGAAAATGAGGGAGGAAAAGGCGTCACCGTGAATGGAAATCGATACAGAACCAGAACCCTGATCAATGAATCTTTGTTGTCAAACCTTCAAGATATGGGTGTAGACGAAAAGTGGTATCAACAGGATGGTGCACTTTCCATACTGCGGCCGAAAGAATCGACTAATTGAAGGAACGTTTTAACGACAACAATATATCGAGAAACGGACCGTTAAGTATGATTTGACATCACTCGATTATTTTTGGAGGGATTCTTGAAGTCATTGCACAGAGAACTAGTACAAATTGTTCAAAAAAGCTGTGTAAAGCATCAGTGCCGTAGTGAGGGTGAGGCGAGTGAGGCGACCGCCTCGGGCGCCAACATCCATGGAGCGCCAGAATATGATGGAATTGGTAAAAAATAATTCCACTGTTACCAGCAGCCATTAATAATACAGAAACGCCATCCAGTGACCACCGAAACAGTTATTTTTTATGAACAAGAAACGCCCTTTTCTCGATTGTTATTGTACACTTGGACCTTCCCAAAGAGCAAACATGCAAACCCATTGAAGAGATTTGATTTTCTAAATGCAAAGCAGATAGGCGGGTAATGTCGTGAGACATAACCGGATGACGTGAATACGTGAATGTGTTTTGAAACTGAACTCGAGAACAGGATTCCGGTTAGACACTGAATCCTAAACCTAAATCCTAGCACTGAACTCTGGAGTATTCAGTTTTCCAATTAGGATCCAGAATTCAACTCCGAGATTTAGTTCCAGAATTCAGATCCGGATATTAGTTTAAAAATTGTCAGAATCTAGTTCCTGAATTCAGTTGCACTTCTAGAGTTGTGGAAATGACATTTGGACTCAAATTAGAGTTGCTTTCTGGAACTGAATTCTGAACGTGGATTTTTAAATGCATTTTAGAGCTGAATTCTGGAAATACAACTAAGTTTTGGATCTGAATTCTGGTCCTGGATTTCGGCCTGAAGTTCCAGAACTTTAGGTTCAGAATTCAGTTTTAGAATTCTAAACCAAAAATCTGAAACTAAATTTTTAACCGAATTGTGTAACTGAATTCTAGTTTCAGTTTCAGAATTCAGTTTCAAAGATCATTTCCAAAATTTAGTTCCAAAGTCCAGGTCCAGAAACAAGATCCTGATCGAAATTTCAGATTCCGTTTTCAAAATCCAAATTTAGAGTGGAGTGCTGAATCTCAGTTTCAGTTTTAGAATTCGGGGACTAGATTCTTAATCCAATTAAGGACGAGGACGAGGAACGGGTCAATTACCCCGGCTAGAAAAAATACAAAGCATAAAGTTTTGACTTTCCATACATATGAAACATTTTATAAAATTTAAATTTCAAGCTATTAGCGAAATTTTTTTTACAAATTACTGATCATATTGCCGAAGACGTTAGATACAACAAGATATTTTCACGATCAAAAACTTTTCACTCTCCAAGAAGGTAAATTTTGAAAATGCACCTCATAGTAAAGTAAGTTGTATTCACGACATAAAATTCCCCTGATTTTGTATGTACAGTGCTCATTCAAAAACTTATGACTTTTTTTTAGATTAATTTGCTCATTGAGAAGGTTTCCAAAAAATCTTGATTCCGAAAATTTGCTATTGAAAGATCCAAATTCAATAAAATGTACATGTGCGTAGATTTCTGTACTATTAGGGAGTGTATCGAAAATAAGCTATCCACATACAGTTGTGTTGTACGCATGTATTTGTGATGGTTTTTTATGCTCAGATCACAGCATGTTGTGCCTTTGGCTGTCAGCTTTCGTTTGTTTACTTGTTTGTGAGGTTGGAATTCTGCGTTTTCAAAATGTCGCGACACATGGCTAAATGAGAATGGTATTACTATGCGAAAATTGGCGAAGCGGTTTAGAATTCATCATGCCAGTGTTTAAACCATCATTAATAAGTTTGGGAACAGTATTCTTTGGATGAGCTACCAGGAAGAGGCAGGAAACCCGGTTCTTCCAACCCAAAACTGGACCAGAAAGTGAAATCTCTAATCATTAAGAACAAATCAATGTTAATACGTGATTTTGCCAAAAAAGCAGGAACAAGTGTCGGAACGATCCAGCGTATCTAGAAGCGAAATCACCTAAAGGCCTACAAGAAGCAGAAAATCTCGAAACAAAGTGTAGAACAGAAGTAGCGAGCAGCAACAAGGGCCCGGGAATTGTATTTGCGTCTTTTGCAGTGTCCGGATGCATGCGTTTTGATGGACAATGAGACTTACGTAAGGAAGGACTCAAAACCCCTTCCAGGTCCACAATACTTTACTGTTATCATTGGGGAGGATATAAGCGATGCGAACAGGTCGATTCAAATGGAGAAATTCGGTCGAAAGGTACTGGTATGACAAGCAATATGTTCCTGTGGTTTGAAGTTAACCATTTTTTACACTACCGTGACTATAAATACAGAAATCTATCGATCTGAGTGTCTCTAGAAGAGATTGCTACCTTTATATAAGAAGCATAGTACACCTCCACTGTTTTGGCCGGATTTAGCGTTGGCTCACTATGCCAAAACCACTCTCAATTGGCTTGTGGAAAAGGACAGAGGTTATGTTGAGAAAAATATCAATCCACCAAATTGCCCTCAGCTTCGACTCATCAAACGTTACTGGGCAATCGTGAAGAGGGTCTTCAAGAAGACTGGTAAGGCAGCTGGTTACATGCAGGAGTTCAACAAATTTTGGGCTCAAGCATCCAAAAAATGCTATGCAACACTTGTCTGGAACTTGATGAAGAGCGTTCGATTAAAAGCTCGAAAATTCGTGAAGGAATAACTTCAATTCCATCCGGTTTTCATTATGATCCTCGTACAATACAGAAACAATTTTTAGTTTGAATAAAATATAGTTTTTTATCACAATTTGAAAGCAAAATTTGTGGCTAGCTTATTTTCGATACACTCCTTATTCACTGTACTTGTATCGCACATTTTGACATAGGATTATGTCTTTGTTTACTGAATAGGAGTGCGCTTTCAATACACGCAATTTAAAAAGTGATCAGGCCACATCGTTTGGAGTAGATAAAGATATTCAAGATAATTGATGGTGAAAACTTCAAATAATAACAAGCTATGTGAAATATTCTGTGTTTAGCCGCTTTCATAGCTTCCCTTAACAGTGATGACGATAAGTATTAAATTGACTTACAGTCTGTGCGGCTCGTTAACGCCTTGGTAAAGGATTTTTCGCTCATCAGCAAATGGGCCTTCTGTGGATTTTTATGCGCCGTTCGCCTTACACACCTCTCAAAATCAACATAAACAAACTAACGGCACGTTATAGGAAATCTGAAAGAGTATATTTAACCGTGGTACAAATAAGGATATGAGGAACACAAAAGGTAACTGCTTCCTGAATGTGCAAAACAGACATTAATCAGGGGACGGGCTTAGCGTGATGGATTAGTCAATGCCTTTCATGCAGCCCAAAATTTCATGTCCGCCATTTTGATGTTCTTCTCTAGCATTCATTGACATCAAATAAACTTCAAAATACAAATAGGAGGAATTATGATCGACTTTCATGTTTCATTTCCAGAACACACAAGTTTTGACGACCAAAATGACGATGAATCACAAAAAATATGTTTGTAAATCATGCAAGCTGTTGCAAAAAGCGCATTTATTTTAAGGCAAATTGTTATAATTCTATATCTATATATTCACGATAAAAATGAAATTAAATGAGGATCTTGAAACAGGTTTTAAGACTTTCTTGAATTTTTAATCATTTCGGAATAGATTTAACAGGTTTATGCTGATTCCTGCTTTATAAACGAAACGAAAAATTATTCACTGGCGGAGTTTGTAGTTTCAATAAAAGATTGCAGATGTAACACTCAAGATTTCTACAAGTATTTATTAAAATTCAAAATGTTACTTGGGTTAATCTTACTGAAAAATAAAATAATATGTGGTCGTATTCACGGTGCTTTAAAAAAAATGTGGGGCGAATATTTTTGAGTTCGCCTCGGGCGCCAGAATCGCTCACTACGGCTCTGTAAAGCATACAAGTAAAAATCCGTTGAAAAACACTGTTGCGCATGACTTTGCCCGCATGAGTTACCATTGAATGAAAGCTCGAACCCCTAAGAATTACTGGGATGCTCGAAGTGCCTCTACAGGAAAATTGAAATCTCTGCTTGGATGTCTGTTCTCTGTCGTCATTGGTTTATGTGCGGATTATTATTACAATTATTGCTTCACGCCCTGGTTGTTTAAACTAAAATGTTGTTAAGACAGCAAAACGCAAAACAAAAATCCTCTTCATATCACCAGAAACGTTTCATGTCGAAAATTTTCAATGGCCATTGAGAACAGTTATGTCAGTTACGTAGGGGTCGTTTCATGTAAGTGAAAGTATGCAGAAGAACATAAGAAGTAATTGTGAAACAAGTTTATTATGTACTAAATATTTTCGTCTACGAGCAATGTAATTGGACAGTTGAATTAAAAAAAAATTAAGATCATAGATACATTTTGCACACATTGGAAATGATTGTAAGGAGGGTAGGTTTAGTAAGGCCCTCTAAAAAGGGGGTTAAAATGTTTGTAACGGCATAACTCCGGAACTACTCAACGGATTGCTATCAAACTTTGCACAGGTACTTCTTGCTCTATAGTGATGATCATAAAAATGTTTTTAGGGGAGCGAGTGTGTAGCAAGTGTCCTTATCATGGGAGGGGGTCATGCCCAATTTCTCTAATTTGACGTGAATCAACATTTTTTGAAGACCATGGGTTTGTAGAATCAGAACTAATTGGCTCAAGTGGCACGTTCCCCTAGTTGTTTGGAGATTTGTGCCTTGATTGTGGAGGGTGGATATAATGAGTGCCTCTAAAAGAGGTGGTTTATTGTGAAATTTATAGGCGGGGAGGTTCAAACTACGAAACAACTCAATAGATTATTACCCAACTTGGCACAAGTAATTCCTGCTGTACATAGGTTACTATAAGGGATATTTTAAGGAAGGGGGGGGGGGGTTTGTAGTAAGTGTTTAACAGGGGGAATTAGAGGTAAAATGTTTCGAATTTAACGAAATCGACATTTTTCGACAGGCCCAGGTATTTAATAAAACTAAGAGATGATTGTGAAGATATTTATACGCGTGAAAAGATAACAAGTGTCTCAATTTTAGAAGCTCTCAGTCCAATTGTCCGTTCAAAAAGTCGTCAATGATTGCTAGATCTACTATTGATGTTTGGCGCGAAAAGAGTTGCATAAGTGCTTGACCGTCAAAGAAAAGAATACTAGATCGTTGACTAATCGCTTAGCGCGCAACGCCATTTGGAGTCCTTACTAACTGGTTTGAAATTTACGGATAGAACGTGTACAAAAAAATTTATTCGATTTGCTTTGCGGGACCTTTCCTGGCGGAACCCACTGGATCTCCCACCGTATCCTGACCGTTGTCGCCTGATTGGACTGGAAACACTAGAGCGACGTAGAAGGATTCAGCAAGCGTTACTTGTGGCTAAAGTAATCAACGGCGAGATTGACTCTCCAAAGATCTTATCTTTTTTCGACTTCTGTGCTTCTCAGCGACCTCTACGCTCGACTAGCCTATTTCAACCCAGGTTCCATCGTACTACATTCGGACACCATGAACCTATAACAGCATGTATCCGAGCATTTTCCAAAGATGAGCATCTATTCGAATTTAGGGAACCATCGTATAAATTTGCACAAAAATTATCAAGTGTTTCTTTTTTATAAATTGACCGTTTGTACCTTTTTCTCTTCAATCAGACTATTATTTGTCAGATGAATTTTATTAACAAATAAACAAATAAACAAATAAACGGGCAGTTTTGTGTGAAGATTTCACATGCACGCTTGATCCATGTGTTTCGCCATTTCAAATCACGTGCATAATAGGCAATCGAAACTATCTTGCCAAATTATGGCGGAATGCATATGACTGTTCTAGCTATACTGCTGTAGACATGAGAAATTTGAATTTGACAAATCACAAAATTATTGGATGAATCAATGAAAAGATGGTGCTGTAGAAGCGATAAGGTTGAACAGTTATGAAATTTTCTTTGCATTTTGCTTCCAAATGATTTAGATTACGCTAATGTTAAGTTTTAATGGATTGAGACTGGCATTCTGTGAAGAATGTTCAAATTAGTAAGATCAATATCGATTTAAAATTGAAGCGAAGCCTCTCGAACCCACCAAAAGATCCACAGTTTCTGAAAAATCTTCATTTTCTTACTGTTTTAATGTATTCTTGGCACTTTTTTGGAACTTAAACGTACAGAAACAGTTCTGAGTTTGTCTTGTTGCGTCGGGTGAACCTTCACGTGTGGTTAACTTCTTAAAAAAACGGCCTGATTAGAATGCTATTCACTAGCTTTGTATGCTACTTAAGCCAAATCATTTTTATGTTTTACGAACATTTGGTTACTTGGGTTACTGCATATTGTAAATATTTCCTATATATTATTTATATATTTAAATAACGGATTGCAAGAATCATATGCGAAGAAGCAAACGTGGCAACTTATACATGTCGAAACTATTAGAGATGGCTCGCTATTCAGTTCATTGACTCAAAGGATGAGATGTCAATATGTGCATTCGCTTCATCCGTAAACATAAATTCGAATAAATAATTTTCATCATTAAAAACAGCTTTGTCCATATTTTGAATGCACATGTATTTGAAATATTGAACGAAAAAATATCAAAATCATCAATAAATCAATTTTGTAATCATCCTGTTCATTGATGACCAATCAAAATTCCATTTATCACACTGGTTTCCTATTTTCACTTCTGGAAATTCTAAATCTAAATAGATTCAAATGGAAAATCTTGTGGTCCCATACGAAATTAATGAATATTATTTGGATCCGAATTCCGGTTCCGGAGTTATGGGGTAAAATGTGCAGAATATGAAAATATGTGTTCTAATCTTCTCCAATTGATAGTTTTTATCAGTAGATGGTAAAACAAACCGATTTCGGTTATTCTTTCAAGATTCGAAGAAAATTATTTTGATGAATAGGGTAAGAGCTCCCTATTTCATCTCATTTGTAAGGACGTTACCTTGAAAACCTGATTTATCCACTAAAATCACTACGATGTTTACGGAATTGTTTTTATTTAGGCATTAGCCCTTCTAAAAACCAAATGCAGAGCCAGAGATGCCATTTATACAGATTTATCTGTACTGTATAGTTTTTTGCGTTCGCATACTGGTTAGAATCAGAGTACAGATTTTATACAGATTTCCTAAATGTAATACAGAATTTTACAGGTTCATAAAAAGTGTGAAGTAAAAAATTAGACTTTCTTCTCTGAGTATGTATTGGTATTTGAGTGCAGTAATTCTTCAAAAGTTTATTAATCAATGGACAAATCGCATGTTAAAATGGAAATCTTCGCAGATATGAAGAATTATCTTTTAACATAATTTTACTAGTGAAAACAGATAGAGCAGATATAGACATTTTATGCAAAGCAATACATATTTTCTATGAAAACATCTGGCATCTCTGTGCACAGCCGATGAAACACACACACTTAACAGCGTTATGTTGACATACATCGGAAGGAAACCAGTGCTACTAAATTTTCCACAATGGTTATTTCATTAGTATTTAACAAGCTCTTTCTGGTAATATTCGAAGCCGAAATAGTTTTATTGAAATATAAATATCAATAAAATAATTAAACTAATGTCACGGATACCACAAAAAGAACTTGATGATAATTTGAAGAAGAAAAACAATTTTGTTTTGTAACATTATGAGAAAACCTGGCAACTTTGCGAAACTAAAGGAGATGAAAACAAAGCTCAATCAAGTGAACTAAGTGAAAAACTTTCATCTCATATTTTTGAAGACTTTTATTGCTTGTTGGGTAGTTTTTGAAGTTGTTAATCGTCAATTTATCAAATGGCAAGTGAACATTACTAATGATGAAGTCATCCAGCATTCAATAGTAGTGTAATTGTGCGAAACAGTGATCATGGTTTGAGAAGAATCGTTTAGTAGATATTCAGAAACATGACGAACTGTTAATCTTAAGACGGAAATGTATCCTAAATCGAAAAGTGAGTTTGTTATAAATAAAAAAAAAAAGATCCCCGAAGAATTTAAAACCATTTCTTCCTATGGAAAAATGTGACAATAGCTTAAATATTCATTTTTAAACATTTCACAGTTTGGTTCAGGTACGTTGTAAGATAAGGGATGAGATCGAAATAGAAGCTCAGATGAAATAGGGAACCCTTACCCTACCACAGTATTATATATGATAGTATGATTGAAATGAGAAAGGCATCATTACACCACTAGGTGGATTAAAACAGGTTTTTTAACCTTTTGATTAGTTATAATTCTTATTTTATCCGCAAATTAACGATAAGAATGAACGCGATTTTTTTTTAATTCTGAAAAATTCTGAAATTCGTAAATAAAATCTAATATATTCTTACTATGGAATTCATCCGAGTAGTTTTTATGTTGATCGTAAAGCAGGTTTCGAAACTTTCTTGAATTTTGAATCATTTCGAAATAAATTTAACGCAGGGGTATGATGGTTAATTATTTTTTTAAGAACTGTCCACTTGACTGCAATGTGATCCTATAATGTTTTTCAGAATGCTTTTGAAGAGTTTACAGTTTCAATGCGAGATTTATGATGTAACACTCAAGAGAGCGATGAAAAAAAGCCATGTTCCAGTCCATACGAATGCAAACTAGCTTTCGTAATTCGAATCACACGTCTCCTGACGAAAATTGAACTATAATTCACTTTCTCTTTCATAAATTTACAATCAAATAGACCTCATCTATTAAATTTTCTGTTCAAATGAGACAAGTTAGTGTTCGAAAAATGTCGACGGGAGTCAAAAAATCTCACGTTCAACGCACACCGAAAGAAATCATCGATTCACGGCAGTTCAAGGCAAACTAGCATTGTGCGGCGAGGAAAGTGATCAAGGAGGCTGTGCCAAGCTTGATGGAAGGAATCAAACGAAAGGCCCGCCATTTCGTCGTTGCTAAAAATGGAAGCTTGACTGAAGTCTGTAATTTTGATTCAAAGCTTAATATGTTTTAATATTATAACGTTAAAAAATGCAACAAATCCTAATATTTATTATTACTCAAAGGAAATGAATGTTTCTATTGCTTACATGTTATTTCAAATCTTCAACTTAAAATATGTAATTGACACTGAAAGCAGATTGCGAATTCTGTTGAGAACAAAGCCAACATTCCCGATTTTGGCACTAAACTAAATTACTCATCTACTTTAAAACAAAATTAATATTCCATAAATTCTTTCAATCGGTCGGGCAATGAGAGATTTGTTTATGAAAACCATGTAGACTATCAGACGTCCTTGTCCCAATAACATTTCTGACACCACACACAACAAAAAAAATAAATTCACTCTCCACATTTGCGTCGGAAACCTTCATATACCGAGAATGTTTAAAAATGTTTCACTTCTTTATAGAGCATATTAATCGCTATTAATATCTCCAACAACAGTCGCATGAAACCAGTATCGGATCTTTCGTACTGCGAGAGTTCGCTCGCATGTCGTATGTGGAAACAAGAAATCGTTCCCCTTCTCCAACCCCCCACCAAATGCACCCATGAGCACTGACAGAGTTTTTCCCGGCAAGGATAAGGGGAACTGCGGAAAGCAATAGACGCTTGGTCGAGCAAGTGAAGAAAATTCGACGCCGGTAGTCTAATTTTAGGTTTGCTTCCCTTTCCCTTGTTGGCCCTATCCGGAGTGAAACGCGTCAGATTGGCTGTAAATTGAGCATATGTTCACGCTAATTGCAAGCATCAGCGATCCGGCATTGCGGCACTAATCGCAAGAATGACCAACCGGGACTCGATCCGGAAGGTGCATTAGCGGAGGCGATCAGCTGAATCAACATAGAGTTTTAGACGGTGATCCACAAAATAAGTCATCAATACATGCACAGCGACGTAGCTGAAAAAAAAACACGGAATTCCACTTTTTTATGTTGATAAATAATGCTAATGGCTATGAGAATTCGTTCCTTGCAACCGCAGCTGCTAGAAGTAGAACATGATTAAAAAGGCAGAGAAATTTGTTCATCTTTTGCCAAGAACCAGTTAATGTTCGGCATGCGACACTAGGGCCGTCAGAAGAATTTTAACTGGGTCGTGACAAGTCACAAAACTTTTCATCATACATTGTTCCGCCATTCCGCCAATTGTGTCTGCTTTCATCAAAATTAAATTTTACTCGGTTCTGCTGTTTTGACATTCAGTCCATTGGAAATCGGAAATGCCGCCAAATCAAAGCCTCTTTTGGGTTTATCCGGTTTGTGGTTCGCCGCCTCGAAAGTTGATCAGAGCCAGAAGACGTGACATGATTTAAATTTGCGCTGACGATCGTCAAACCAATGATCACGGAGATTTTTGTTTTTTTTTGTATTTTTCGCGGGTGCAACTTAATTCGGCATTAGACTCGTTTCTTTGTGTTCTTTCTTCGAGCCCGATTTGAAGTAATAACAACCTGTCACGCTAGTTCCGTTAGCTTTCCGATTCGTTGATTTTGGCCCCCGGATTAACGGTGAACAATTGGGAAAGCAGAACAGACAGCGTCCACGATACGCTCTCCTGGATCATCTAATCATTATTGAGACAGTTACAGCGCAGGCACATCTCGCCGTTGTCCGATCGATCGCCATATTAGCATAGAATCCCCCGAATCGTGTTCACATGCAATCATCATTCTTTAGTCGATCATCATAAAATATACGGTGCGAGGAAAATTGAACCAGAGTCTCGTTAAAGCGGGTGGTAATTGCTAACACGTGGTACAAACTCATAAATGAAGGCAGAGTGAAGTCAGTGTGGACTCACTCCCTCGCATCTGAGGCGGAAAAGCATCAGCACAGAGCATCATTCCGAACGGACAGACAGAGGGCAGATGGTAGCTCTTTCAGTTCGGCGAATGGAAGAAGAATGGAAGTCTCTGTGCGATGATCGAGGCCCGGTTTTCACTTACTTACATTGTAACTGGGACTGACTGGAAGCCGGTTTACGAACGAACAGCTACATCACAACCGCATGTTCGGTACATTGTAAATATGTGTACAGATGAGGCAGACAGACTTTAGTAGCATAAATACAAAAAAAATAAGTTACGAGTAAAATGGTTAACAAACGTGTTTCCGATTATTACTTGTTGTTCTACATTGAAAACTTATTACTTGTGTTTACAACTAATCGCTGTAAACTTTCGCGTTTACACTTTATCTACTTTAAATATTTTTATTTTGTTTGACAACGTAATTGGCTATCAATTCAAAGGAAATGTTTCATTTTTTATGCAATTGAATTTTATCTTAATCGAGCTGCCGGTTCCGAACCAAGACCCAGAAGGTCCAGTGTCATATACCACTCGAATTCGTTCGTCGAGATCGGCAAAGTCTGTATGTGTGTGCACAATAAATTGAGTGCACTTTCTCTCAGAATTGGCTGAACCGATTTTTATAAACTTAGATTCATATAAAAGGTCTTGTAATCCCATACAATGCTCAAGAATTTTAGTTGAATCCGAGTTCCGGTTACGGAGTTACAGAGATATAAGTGCAAAAATTTGGATTATAAGGGTGCTTTTCATAAGTGAACGTGTGGAGAGCTGCGGTTCGCTTGAAAGTTGATCAGAAAACTTCTATAGTTACTAGATCTTGCTGACAAATCACCAAATAATCTCACTACTGTTATACCGATCCCCAGTTTCTGGTTCCGTAATTACCGGAAAATTGAGAATTTTGTCAGTGGAGATTTCTCAAAGATGAATTGGTGGAGTTTCATAAACTGAAAGGTATTATAATTTTATACGATACTCGTGAACATTCGGAATTATAAGGTGATATAGGCTCAAACTTTCAAACAGTCGTTAAAGAGCGACGATGTGGGAAACGGACAAAATCGGATCTGTTCCTACCACCCTCCCCCTTTAAAAATGCTTATAGGATCATCTGGAGTACAAACAAAATCTGTACTTATCAAGAAGTATCGTGTTTTGGAAAATTCTATCTATAATGTTTGTATGGTCTTCAAAAAGTATCGATTTAAATTAGATAAATTTCGTCATTGGCCCATACTAAGAACACCACACTCTCTCCCATTAAAATGTCCTAATGATCATCTCCGAAGAATGAAGTATCTGTGCCAAGGTTTATAGTAATCCGTTGAGTAGTTCCGGAGTTATGCAGTTACAAACATTGCACCCCCTTTTTAGAGGCCCTTACTACATCCAACCCACTTATAATCATATCTAATTTGTGCAAATAAGTATCAATGATCTTTAAAAAAAGCATAGATTCATGTCAAATTAAATAAATTTTGTCATGACACTTACTACACACTCTCCCCCGTAGGAATATTCTTATGACCATCTCTGAAGAGCAAGAAGTATCTGTGCCAAGTTTGATTGCAATCCGTTCAGTAGTTTCGGAGCTATGCCGTTACAAACATTACAACCCCCATATCAAAGGCACTTACTACATCCGCCCCCCCATATTATCATATCTTTGGTATGCAAAATGTGCAAAATACACTTGCTACGCTCCCTTCCCAATAGAAATACTCTTATGATTATCTCGGAAGAGCAAGAAGTTTGGTATTGATCCTTTTAGAGGCCCTTACTACATCCACCTCACACTAATATTCTTATAATCATATCTAAGTTGCGCAGAAAGTTTGTATGGTTTAGAAAAAGTATCGATTCTCTTCAAATTAGATATTTTTTTCCATGAACCCCCCCCCCCCTCCAATCCTTTTAAGGACACTTGCTACTCTCCCCATTAAATTACCCTTATGACCTTATCTTTGAAGAGCAAGAAGTATCTGTACCAAGTTTGGTGGCAATCCGGTCCGGAATTATACCGTTTTAAACATTACACCCCCCTTTTAGTCATATCTAAGGCATGCAAACTTAATTTTTTCATGGCCAAACCGATTTTATTTCTCTCTCATTTTTTGTTCCGTTACCAGGAAACTGGAGCAGAAAAAATGGCGCGTGCTTAGAAAGCCGACTTACCTTCACAAACATAACATTCACTTCATTTTTATCGCGACAACACCTATGTTTTTATGTACCAATCGCTTCAAAATTAAATTATCTAGACATTGCCAGGGTAGATTTTCGATCCATGCTTTTGAAGGCGAGATATTCAATGAACAAGTTGAAAGACGACGTTTGCAGCTATGCAATTCTTCCTCCAGAAAAAAGACTTTCCCGACCACTAAAGTCAATGGATCATTCTAAAATTTTCACAGAATAATCTAAAATAATTTTCTAAAAAATTGTCAGTTGGGTTTTCTTGATATTCGTCACCGTTTCTGAGAAAATCAGATTTGAAGCGTGAAAATAGTCCTGTTTTAGGGTAGACTCAGTCCTAAGGGTATTTGGGGTATGGGGTAATGTGAAGTTGATAGATTTTTCCAAAATACGATACTTATTGCTAAGTACAGATATTATTTGCACCACTTCAGATGATCCTAAGAGCATTTTTAAGGGAAGGGGGGGGGGGAGATTAAAGTAAGAGTCTCATTCAAGGGGCTGCAAAGCTCAAATTGTTCAAATGATTGAACATAACTCCGAAACAACACCTAACTTGATGTTCAGATGTTGCTATAAGGAAATTTTAAAGGGGGGGGGGGGTTAGTGGAGGGTATATAGTAAGTGTTTGCTAACAGGGGGAATTTGAAGAAGATTGTAAGGTTATTTTAATGGTTAGGGAGTGTGCCCAAACGTGAGAAGTGTAAGAGGTAAAATTGATCGAATTTTACGGAAAACATAACAACAAAACCCTTCTTAATCCACCTAGTGGTGTGATAATGCCTTTCTCTTCTTTCATAACAGTCTCATGTGTGCGTTGCCTATTTGTATGAGAACAGTGATGCTAATCTAAAAAAAGCCTTCTAAGTCCACTTAGTGGAATTTTCATATACATTGAGGTCTTTTTTTATGCGGTTTTTTTACGCGACTTTTTTTATGCGAATTTTCAGAGTTATGCGGTTTTTTTTATGCGAAGTTTCAGAGTTATGCGGTTTTTTTTATGCGAATTTTTAGAGTTATGCGGTTTTTTATGCGGTTTTTTTATGCGATACGTAAATTCGCATAAAAAAAGACTTCAGTGCTTGAAAAATCACCTTAGGGGGGAGTACATGAAATTTTCGAAATCGAAAAAAAATTTTTGATGCCAAAGGCTTAGAATTGCATGAAACGTCGAGATTTAGTGTAATCCCGAAAAAAATTTTTTTTGAAAGGTCAACTTTTTGGGACTTAGAAAAAATATGAAAATTTTTCTAAGTCTCAGAAAGTTGATTTTTTCAAAAAAAATATTTTTTGAGATGACACTAAATTTCGATGTTTCATGAAGTTCTAAGAGTTTCGGCATCAAAAAAAATTTTCGATTTTGGAAATTTCATGGTGCTTTTTCAAGATCGAAAATTGTCAAACCTTTACCACCGGGCAGCACCCCTTACGCATGTCCGATTTAGGTCAAATTTTGCATGAAGGCTTTTTTCGAGGTGCTTAAACTTTTGAGCACTAGAGCTTAACGAAAATAGAGGTGATCCCAAAATTTTGGCACCCTTATATATAACCGTTACATTTCGTTAAGTTGAAGTTATTACACCTCTGTTGTGTGTCGAGATTTTTCGAAAATTCGTGTTGCAAACGTATCTTTTACCAACCGATCGTTAGCAATTTAATGTTGGTGAACCTTCAAGAAGTTCTTCGACGTGAAAGATCAACCGATTGTGTTTTATCGAGGAAGAAAATCAGCGTCGCTTTTATCAAATCGTTCGGATCTGTGCTTGCTCCCGCTCAAGTAGCTTATACGTCATCACCATAAACAACGCTTTTGTTAAGTTTCTGTTTGTCACGAATCTGGTGTGAAGCGCAATGGCTAAAAAACAATGCGGCGAATGCAGAGAGGATGTCAACGATATTGAACCGATGCGTTGTGGTTTTTGCGAATCCTTCTTACATATCAGCCAAACTTGTAGCGGTATAAACGCTAGAGGTTTGAGAGATTATTTTAATCTCGGAAAGCTATTACTTATATGTACACTATGCAGAGAAGAGTTAAAAGGTCGAAGCATTCGCAAGTATATTGCTGAGAACCAACAACCTCTACCGCCCGTCTCGATTAGTGATATTGATCTACCAGCGCAAGTCCAGGAGTTATCTAAAGCGGTTGTTGCTCTCAATAATAAAATAGACAATATGTCGGCTCAAAGACAGCGTATATGGCCAGCACCGACGGATACACCTAGGGGAACGAAACGTCGCCGAATGGATGATGATAAAACGACTATTCAAGCTCCTACACGGAACCACCCGCGATCCCATTTCAACCAGAATATTAGTTGATTTTCTGAATTCGATTGGTTAAAATTTGGTACAACTAATCGATTGTTGTTTTAACTAAACTGTCATTTTTGTTTTTCGATTAGCAGAAACAATGGTTGGAACAACTAATTTAACTGTTTGAAAAAAAAATGCTGTCAATTAGTGAGGACACATACCTTTCAATTTCAACAAATATTTTAGTTGAAATAACTGGTGTTGTTATTGAAACAAAATTCTGTTAGTTGAAAAATGAATCGGTTTTATTTGTTTTAGACATTGCAAATAGTTGGAATAAATTATCATTACGAAATCAGAACTGATCTGATCTCTAAGTGATTTTGATTGTTGTATGATCATGATCATGTCAAGTCGAGATCAGTAAAGATCTAAATTCTAAAAAAAATACTTCTGATTCGATCGGAAATGATTGATGTAGAAAAACGTTTTTAATCAGCAAAAATGCCCGGAGGGGCGAGTGCAAAATTATTACATTTACCTAAAATGAGTATTGGAAGATGATGCCTTCAAACGGTTGAACTAAAGTTATGCACTGATAATTTTAGTCAATTTATATGAGCAATTGGAAAATTCCAACGGCAATTCAAACGCGCCATTCAATCGCAGCGCGTTCTGTGTGTTTGAAACCCTTCGCTCCTGTTACTTTTATAAAATAAATTCATGTCAAAAAGTGTTTTATTGCTAATGTATGAACATCATCATCGGTATCAAAAAGCTGGAAGTAAAACAGTCTGCTGGAAGTAAATCAATTATCGAATTTGAAGCATAAAATTTTTGCGCATACCTGAAAGATTACGAGATGATCATTCATAAACATTTTCTAATTTGTCACCAAATCTTTTTCATCTTAAACAAGGTTAACTTTATCACAACACCGCTGTTAGATAAACACTTGTTATATTAAATTTCTCAAATCGAATGAACACAATTTCACCAAACGTTTTAATCATCGATGTTGTTTTCATTGACATTTTGAAGCGACGCGAACAGATTTCAACTAAAAAAGTTGTTGATTTTGCATTGCGATTATTGTTTGGCTTTCAACTGTCTCCGGCATTTGACAGCATTCAAGACAACATATTTTTCAACTACTTCAATATATGCAAATCAAAAACTATATTGGTTGAATCAAAAAGAAATTAGTTAAATCAACTATCGCAAAAATCAAAAACTGCGATATCGCAATTTTATGATCGAAGGGTTCTCCGTGTACTGAACGCGGTATAAACGAAATTGATTTCAGTGACCTGTCGGTTCGTTCTATTTTCACTAACGAAGAGAAGTTCTGGCTTTATCTTTCGGGGTTCAATCCGTTAATCACCGACGGTGATGTTCAAAAAATCTTATCCCGTTGTTTGAATATAGCGGAACCAACAGATTTCGTACGACTCGTACCGAAAGGAAAAGACGTCACTGGTATGTCGTTCGTTTCATTCAAAATTGGTCTAGATCCCAACTTGAAAACTAAAGCGTTGGATCCAGCATCATGGCCTGTTGGACTGCTGTTTCGTGAGTTTATACCTCACCCAAAAAACTACGACCGTCGAATACAACCCACCAACTCAGAGACCATGTAAACAGGCTTGTTTCAGTGTTTCAGTGTTTCAGCTCTGTTGTTCTTTCTCGTACAAAAAGTTATATATCAACCGATCAGCATGGATTTATGCCAGGACGATCCGTTAGTACAAATTTGCTCGATTTTACCTCGACCTGCTTTTCGCGTATGGAGGAAAGGGTACAAATTGATGCAGTATACACCGATCTAAAAGCGGCTTTTGATCGTATAGACCACCGAATTCTATTATGTAAACTGATGCGACTTGGTGCATCACACAAGTTCGTTGAATGGTTGGGTTCCTATTTGTGTGGTAGAGTCCTACGCGTACAATTGGGAACCTCAGTTTCATCCCCGTTTACGAATAAATCAGGAGTTCCGCAGGGCAGTAATATGGGTCCCCTTTTGTTTGCACTATTTTTCAACGATGCCGCTTTGCTGCTTGGTTATGGATGCAAGCTGATCTACGCTGACGATTTGAAGCTGTACTTAGTAATTCGTAATTATGAGGACTGCGTCCATCTTCAAGAACTGCTAGATGAATTTGTCGCATGGTGTCGACGAAACCATCTTGTGATCAGCATTGCCAAATGTCAAGTAATTACATTTCACCGAATACTTCGTCCATTAATCTTCGACTACAAAATTGATGGACAAACACTTACAAGAGTTGACCGTGTTAATGACCTTGGTGTTGTATTGGATGCAAAACTCACATTTAATCAGCATCGCTCTGCTTTAATATCTAAGGCAACGAAACAACTCGGATTCGTAGCTAAAATCAGCAGAGATTTTAAGGATCCACATTGTTTGAAGGCGTTATACTGTTCCTTAGTGCGACCATTGCTGGAAAATGCCAGTTTGGTATGGAGTCCATATCAACTCGTTTGGAACTTGCGGATTGAGCGTGTTCAGAAAAGATTTATTCGGCTTGCGCTAAGAGACCTTCCCTGGCGAAATCCCTTGGATCTGCCACCGTACCCTGATCGATGTCGCCTGTTAGGTCTTGACACACTGGAACGACGAAGGAAGATTCAACAAGCTGCGTTTGTGGCGAAGATTATCAACGGCGAAATCGACTCTCCAAAGATCCTGTCTCTCATCGACTTCCGGGTTTCACAACGAACTCTACGATCAACAGGTTTGCTACAACGAAGATTCCATCGGACATCGTTTGGAGCCAACGAACCTATTGCAGCGTGTGTTCGAACTTTCTCCCTAGTTGAAAATTTATTCGATTTTGGTGAATCATCGCATAAGTTTGTTCAGAAAGTGTCGCAATCCTCGATTTTATAACTTAACTTTATATTCATTAAGACTTTTATTGTCAGATGGAACAAGCAAACAAATAAACAAATAAACAAATAAGAGCGGTAAAAATCAACGTGTTTTGTCGGTTACGTCACTTATACCATCATATATCTGGACCCAAAAGTCACAACCATTTGATCTTCGAACTTGATCAATGGCCCGACAGTAGCTTTCAAACGAGCCCAAGTTTGTTAAAATCGGTTCAGCCATCTCTGAGAAAATTGAGCGCGTTCAAATATCTTCGAAAAGTGCACACACACATACACACACAGACATTTTCCGATCTCGTAGAACTGAATCGAATGGTATATAACACTATGGGTCTCCGAGGCTCCGTTCGAAAGTCGGGTTTTCCAGCAATTCTAATACCTTTCTATAGAGAAAGGCAAAAACTGATTCGATATGACGAGAATACCGTGAAAATTATGATTATTGTGAGATCTTATCGCGAGCAATCTGGACAAAATACGAGGTATTGTTCAATCGGGTTGCTACACTACAATCTAAGTACTTCACTGGGCAGGACAATTTCGAGAACTTTTTTGTCTTGCTATCTCGAAACATTTCCGAGCAACGTCGGGTAATTCAGCTAGTAAAATATAATAAAAATGTTTTTGGGGAAAACCCTCCAATCAAAAAATTACGATCTCGCAATTTTTGATTTTTGTAGTTGTTGTTTTAACTAATAATTAGTTGATTCAACCAATTTGCTATTTGATTTGCACATATTGAAGTAGTTGAAAAATATGTTGTTTTTAATGCTGTCTAATGTCAAAAACAGCACAAAACAAAACAAAAATCGCAATGGAAAATCAACCATTACTTTAGTTGGAATTCAAACACGTTTCTCAAACATTTTCATGCAAACGAAATTCGCTTATTGCACGTTTGTAAAACTCGTGAAGAGTAATTTTTGAATCACTTGATTTTATGTTATGTACACCTAGCATAAATTAGGGGGGAAAAAAAATTTTTTTCCTCTCAAACTTACTAACTTTTGAATGATAGTAAATTAATGTTTATCATAACACTAGTTGTCAGAATATTAATGTGATGATAAATTATCTACTGCTCTGGTGTTACAACAAGAAACGATTGATATAAAGCAGTGCTACGCACAAAACTGATAGCCGTTAGAGATATTGCAATTAACAAAATGTGTTTAACCAAAACTAGAACCCAGTGAATTGTATGCGTTTGAATTTTAGTCTTAAAATCAACTTAATTCTCCATCGTGAAATGCATGTTCATGAATGAGCATCGTGTTATCTTCAAGTCATGTACAAAAATTTGCTTAAGTTGAAATAACTAATCGTTGTTTTACTAAAACCGATTTGTTTTTCAACTCACATAACTGTTAAATCAAAAACAAGGTCGGTTGTTGTAACTAAAATCTTCATTGAAGTTGAAAGGTGTGTGTCTTGACTAACTGACAGCATCTTTTTTTCAACCAAAAAGTTAGTTATTTCAACCGTTGTTTCTGTCGATCGAAAAACAAAAATGACAGTTTAAAAAAAACAACAATCGATTAGTTGTACCAAATTTTAACCAATCAAATTCAGAAAAACAACTAATATTTTGGTTGTTTCCCGATCGCGATGGGTTCCGTGCGCTAAATTGTTAATCGAAAATTGTTCAGAAAGTAGCAATTCTCCTGTAGAGGCGCATCGAGCAGCCCAGTAATTCTTATGGGTTCTTGCGTTCGAGCTTTCATACAATGTTAATTGTATTAAGTGATTTTTAACGGATTTTTACTTGTATGCTTGACACAGCTTTTTTAAAAAAGTTTGTACTAGCTTGGATGTCTGTTCTTTGTGACAAAACTTTCCACTTTTGTGTATAATGTATGTGTACATTTATACCACTAGGTAGCTTATAAACCAGTCATTTTTTACGGTTACGATGAGGATATAAAACATTTATGGAAGCAAATAGTTTGGAAATTTCATATTCTCTAACAAAAATGACGACTTGGTGTGGTAGAAGGAAGCGCTACGAAAAATCACGGTACGATCAATGCTATGAAAAGTTTTTTGCATCAGAATAAATTTTGCAAACATTGAAAGCAAGAGTGAATTTGATTTGTGTTGCATTGTGAGCAATAAATAGGGCACTGAAAAAAAACGTGACCGAATAGACCTGCCAGTTTTCATTGGGGTCTAATAAAATGTGAAAGAAAATGCAACAAATGCGGCATGACCCAAATTCGGATGGTATTACATGTTTTGAGAAAATGCTATAGATTGTGAAAAGTTTGCCACGATCTAATACGGATCCACATTTGAAAGAAGAACACAATAGAACAATCAAAGCATTGAACGACAAGCAGAAACACTTGATATCACTTTTTAACGCCCTTGACTTTTATTTTGAAGTCCCGAGGGAAAATGAATGCATTCCTTTCGATGTTGGAATGAGATAGAATGAGCAGGATCGAACCAACCATGCCCGTCTCGTTCGGGACAAAATTCCTGTTCGAGACCAAAATGACAGCAACCTTCCCAGAGCGGCTGATTTTTTCCCACATGTGGGTGTGTCATTTGCTGCGGGCTGGCCTGGCCGGGCCTGGCTGGTTCGACGGTGGAGGTGACGTGCGGTAGTTCGTGTCGAACATTGAACAAGTTTACACTGAAGTTGAAAATTTATGACTGTCGAGGTCGGTCTCGGCGAGGTTCGCTCGTTCACTGGACCAAGAAAAAAACATACGGTCTTCGTACTGCGAGCGCCCGCAACAATGTGGCGGACCATGAAGTGGAGATTTTTGGCCAAATATGGTTGGAACGAGTTCGTGTGAGTGCAGGAATCGCCTCTGGACCCCCCAACTACCCTTTCTGATGTGGACTGGGTAGGGAATACAGTCGATTTTTGGTACCTAATCCAGTGAGTTCGAGTGGAATAGGAGTGCAGTGGCTGGTCCTCTAAGCTGATTACTGCTTCAAAATACGAATAAGGAAAGAAACCGCACTTTCGCACTTTCGTCTCCCAGAGTATAGGCAGTACTGTTTTTGGGCGTAAAGCACTACTTGCTGGACCGGTTTGTCTGTGTCGCAAGCCTCATATCATTTTACCTATTGGATTAGCATATTTTAACGGTTGATATCTACGCGGTTGTTTAAAGACGTGCCAAATGTCAGAGGAAAATAATTTTTGCGGCACAGAATTTTGACCTCAAGCAAGGAAAACTTTTTTTCCCTTTCGCCATACCACAAACCCCAAACGTTCATGTTGTCTGGAATCTATTTCAAAATCAATCGCATAAACAAACAAGCGATCAGTCTGCCGGGCGAACTACAAGCGCAAAATATTTAATTACAGGGAGAATTTCTCGTTTCTCGTTCGGTATACGTTTCAATGTTTACACACAAAATCCAGCCACCGCCACTGACGGTATCAGAGAGGGTTGGAAACGCTCGGAAACGCCGGTGATGTGCAGTGTGTGCTTTTCGTCCTGTGCCATTTAATTGCACTAAACAAATGGTTGGCGCACAAATGCACAAAAACAACGCAAATCGTTCGCTGCGAGCCAACTGTCGAGACCGAGGCAAATCACGAAGGAAAAGCGAACATTCGCGTGTCAATTAAATGTACGTATCCCAGCAATTCATTTATTTTGCCTCGCCCCACCCGCCTCATTCGGTTTCTCCTACCCCCAGATATTATTGCAGATGTTTTTTGCCGTGGCGCACCCCACTTTGGAGGAGCGAAAACTAAGCATCTAATGATTCGTAGAAAACAAGAGATGGAACCATGTATTTATTTTTTTGAGTTATTTTAGAAACCATCATCATCATCATCATCATATGCTGGTGGCCCCTGCTGACTGATCTGTTTTTTCAATTTTCGATAGATTGGAGAAACGATGGATGCCGGCTACGGCCGTCTGTTTGCTGTTAGTTCAAATTTTATGCCATGCAATCATCAACCCGTGGCGTGGCGAAATCACTGCCTGGCACACAGCTTCCGTGACCGCAGGATGGTCTCAACAATTGCAGCTTCTAAATCTACTAAGCCCCCGACGAAACCGACTTGCCGCTGTGTGATTTCTACTTTTTTCAGTATTTTTACCTTTAACATATAAAAAGGCTATTTTTATTTTGTTATAACAAAACATTTCAAGTTCTGTGTTTTTACCTATCTCATGCAGAAAGGATATCCTATCGCTGTGAAAACCGACTTTTGAACCATTCTACTCAGCTCATCGAGATCGCAAAATGTCTGTATGTATGTTACAAATAATGTCACTCAGTTTTATCAGAAATGGCTGAACCGATATTCACAAACTAAGATGTTAATAAAAGGTTCCGGAGCTGCTGCTAAATACATTTTTTTTGTCGTGAATACGACTATGGGGCGCCTTTTCAAAATTTACCCTCTGAGAGAGTGATAAGTTTTTTATCGTGAATATCTCTTGTTGTATCTAACGAATCAACATAATTTTTGCTACATGCCATCGGAAATATGATCACAATTTTATGATAAAATTTTCAGTTGTGTGGCATAATCTCAAATAGTTCAAAATTCAACTTTTCTGAAATGTTTGGTATAAACGAGTATCAAAGAGGATAATTCATATGGCGCGTTTGCCTTTCTCATATTTTGAATGCTCATAGCTCGGTGATCTGTGAAAGGATTTATATAATCTAACTACCAATAGAATCAAAATTTTTCAACTTAAACGTGTATAGCAACAGCATTGAAGTATTTCAATGGTACACTATTGAAAAACCTGTCTCATTTGACCCATGTCATAGTTTCTTTCAATGAAATGCAAATCCGAAATGAAATAATCGAAATTAAAATTCTATATGTCGCTATTTTCATAGCCGCTAGGACCGCCCATTAGTGAAAAAGCTACAAATAAAATCACGTAAAAAGAGACCTCTTAACAAAAATTGGATCAGTTTGGATTCTATCTCCACTGCGAGCATATGTGTTTTGTGTCGTTTGCAAAGCTAGTTTCGCTTCAGACAAGAGCGATTACGTCACAGCTGCCAGTCGTTTGCATTGGTGAAAAAACAACGCATAGAGGACAACGCTGGAGAGCATCACATAAAATCAGCCGTTCTAACGGCTTTAAAAGAAAAGAACTATTAGGATTTGTTGTTCGCAAATCGAAGGTAATTATCCTCAGTTTAGTGCAAATCAAGAACAGTTTGGTTAGATTTGTGCACTTTTCGCTGTGTGAAATTCACAGTAATCGAGATCAAGTGAAGCCTTCTTGGTTATTGCGAAAAATGTGAAAAAGGGGAATGCTTGCATAATTCATACAATTGATAAACTAATTGATATTCGGAAGTGTTAAGGAACATGTCAGTTGTTTTCGTATTCACGACATCCAGTTATGTCTCTGACATTACCCACCCGCCTTTTTCTAATATACTGCGCTTTCTGAGAGGTCTAATGGCAAACGGTATTCTGCCGAATTTTGGAGCCAAGTGCTAGAACTGAGTTCTGTACCTGAATTTAGGAAGTGAACTTAATTGAATGAAAACCTGTTTTAATCCACCTAGTGGTGTAATGATGCCTTTCTCATGTACATATAATATTGTGGTATTCTATTCAAAATGTTCCTCTTCGATTTTTGAAAGAAACCAAGAAGTTGCTTGTGCATTTACTAGTATAACAGTGCTTTGCTCGCGTAGGTCATCTTTAAAAAAAAGGAAGTGGGTTAATTACTATATGAACTTCCAGCACCGGAACCCGAGAACCGGTATAATCGAAGTTGGATGAAACTTTGCACATGGCTTCAGTATAGCAAACCATAAGTTTTGAACTGATGGAAAGGTCAATCCGACTCACGACTGATTTTTAAAAAGGTCGTATGTATTTTTGCATTTCACAAAAATTGCCTTTTTCAAATCGTTGTAACTCGGAAACCCTTAATTGTACAAAAATGGCGTTCAGGAAGAAGTTGTAGGGAATCGAAAGGGCACTCTAAAAAACATACACTGAAAAAAAGTTTGATTTTTTTCTCGATAATTACAAAATAATCCGAAAATGTTGAATAAAAAAGCATGGTTTTAATATTTTTTTTTGATAATTTTTATTTTAAAACTGTTATTAAAACCTACAGATTGATGGCTATCTCATCCGTGCCTTTTGAAAAATGAAGAAGTTACAGCTAAAACAATTTACAGATATATTCTAAATTTCAAGTTCTCGTTGAAAGATAATCATTTAAACAGTAGAATATTATTCTACAGGTTAAAGACAATGGATTTGTTCATGATATCCTTTCTTCTAAAAGTAGCCGTTCTTGGGATACTTGGATATTTAATTACAACACCATTTTTTATATTTCCATGAATTGTTTATTTGATTGCTACATCTACAATTATTACAAGTACATGAATAATTCTTAATTATATTTAAGGTTTTAAGTTTTTGAAAATTGTATGAGTACTACGTGCATCGTCATTCGAATACAGTGTATTAAGGTTTCTGTTAATTGAACAAATTTTCCGGAACACACAAAACCAGGAAAAGGTTTACAACACTTTGGGAAAACCATGTTGTAGTATTGTAACTGTTTCGAAAGAGATTTGTTATAAGCTGATTTTTGTTCTACGACGCATAGCTATTTATTGGCACACCTCTTTGATTCTACATGTCTTTATTCGTTTTGACGTAGTTACGTTAGTTCTACTGTTTAAATGTTTATCTTTCATTCAGTAAAAACCATTCAAGCGAAGAGGTTGTGTTTCGATTGTACTGGCTCGTGAGTTAACGGCTGATACCGAGACAATTCTAAGCTTCAGGTAGTTAAACTGCCCATAGCAAACGTAATATTCGGGGCGTTTCCCGACTGGAAAGCTAGCAACGAAGGCCATCCCGTTCATACGCACAGAGGTGTAGAAACACAGAGGTGCGAGAGCATAGAAGTGACGAGTCACAGAGGTGCCATCGCATAAAGGTGCGAAGACGAAGGGGTGCAAAGGCACAAAGGTGCTAAAGCAACCCAGTGCTGATCTACCAGGTACCAGAATTTGTACGCTGCGTAGGATCAAAAGAGACGGCATATATCGCGAGGTGCTACACTGCAAGCATCGCATTTGATCGCCACCAAGAGCAAAAGCACTGTACCTGGGGTCAGGTACAGGCAGCACAGCAAGTGCAGTGGTGTTCACAACGACGGCAGAGCAACTGAGATAGCAGTAAACGACAGAAGACTGCCAATTGGAAACAGCAGAAGACTGCCAATTGGAAATCGTTGGAAGAGCTTCACGTCGTTCTTCACGATAAAGGAACAGAGACATCAGCTACAAGGTAGATTTAATTTAATTTATTTTTTATTTCTTATATCTGAAATTTTACTAAACATAAGTTTTTATTTTGGTATTATTAATTTACAAAAAAATTTAATGTAATGGATGATCTTATGGAAGATCATCCGAATCCGATTCCGGATACTAGTAAGAGTTTAAATACTCCGAGGGCTAAACATTATCCACAGGGTACCACTGGGCCATGGATAGTCTATCTTCGAAAAAAAGAAAAGATTTTAAATTTGATGCAAATTACCAAGGATTTGACATCACATTTCTCTGAAGTTAAAGAAATATGTAAAGTTAATAGAGATAAAATTCGAGTTGTTGTCAATGACTTGAAACAGGCGAACGAAATTGTAACCTGTAAATTATTTTCTGTTGAATATCGAGTTTACATTCCATCGAAGGAGGTGGAAATTGACGGTGTCGTGACTGAAGCAAGTCTGACGGCCGATGATTTACTTAAAAATGGAGTTGGTCGTTTTAAAAACTCCATGCTTGAGGGAGTTAAGATACTCGAGTGCAAGCAATTGTACTCAGCATCTATTGTCGATGGAAAAAAGTCGTATCGTCCCTCAGATTCGTTTCGTGTAACATTTGCCGGATCTGCGTTGCCTAGCCATGTCTATATCGATAAAATTCGTCTTCCTGTTCGGCTTTTCGTACCGCATGTTATGAATTGCACGAACTGTAAAAAATTCGGGCATACAGCTACTTACTGTAGTAATAAGTCCAAATGTATCAAATGTCAAGGGCCTCATAAGGATAATCTTTGCGATAAAAATGTTGAAAAATGTGTTTATTGTGGGGAGAGACCTCATGATGATCTTTCAGTATGCGCTGCATTTAAGTTGCGTAAAGACAAAATGAAGCTTTCTTTAAAAGCACGGTCTAAGCGCACATATGCAGAAATGCTTAAAACGGTCATACATGTCTCCCCCTTGGAAACCGAAAACGGTTTTTCAAATCTTATGGAGCCAGAGGAATCTGACTCCGACGGAAATAGTGAAGATACCTCGTTTGTCACTCCTCAAGGGTCTGTTAAGAGGAGATTAACAAACCACAAAATACCTAAAAAGACACCTAAAATTACATCTTCAAAAAAAGATCCCCGTGTTAAAGCTAAAAAGCCAAATTTAAAACCAAAAACTGTGCCTCCTGGTTTGTCAAATTCACAAACCAATCCAGAAACTAGCTCAAGGAAAGACAATAATCCAGTGGGCTCCGTTTCACATTCACCAACAGGATTACTTAAGTTTTCGGAAATTGTAGAATGGATTTTCGCAGCATTCAATATTTCTGAACCTCTAAAGACTATCATAACGGCATTCCTTCCAATAGCTAGAACTTTTTTGAAACAGTTATCAGCTCAATGGCCAGTTCTTTCAGGTTTTGTATCATTTGATGGATAATTTATCATCCGCCGCAAATGATTCAATCACTGTCCTGCAGTGGAATTGTCGAAGCATCATGCCAAAACTTGATTCATTTAAAGTTTTGTTGCATAGTCAAAAATGTGATGTATTTACTTTGTGCGAAACATGGCTTACATCAAACATAGCCTTAAGTTTTAATGACTTTAACATTATACGTCTCGATAGAGACTCTCCGTATGGTGGAGTGCTTTTAGGAATTAAGAAATGTTATTCCTTTTATAGATTAAATATTCCTTCGACTTCTAGTATAGAAGTTGTTGCTTGTCAAATAAACATTAAAGGAAAGGACATTTGCATTGCTTCAGTATATATTCCTCCAAGAGCTCAAGTTGGACAACGACAGCTTAATGAAATTGTCGAAGCCCTTCCTGCTCCACGTTTGATTTTAGGAGATTTCAATTCGCACGGAATGATGTGGGGTTCCGTTTACAATGATAGCAGATCATCCTTAATATATAATATTTGCGACAATTTTAGCATGACGGTACTAAATATGGGTAGCATGACACGGATCCCAAGACCTCCTGCACGTCCAAGTGCATTAGATTTATCTCTTTGCTCGACTTCAATTCGACTAGATTGCACCTGGAAAGTATTTCCTGATTTACACGGTAGCGATCATTTACCAATCATCATCTCAATTAGCAGTAACAAAGGCATTGCTAATTCAGTTAATATTCCATATGATTTGACAAAAAATATTGACTGGATTAAATACCAAAGTAATATTTCAAGTGCCTTAACTTCAATGGAAGAGCTCCCCCCACTTGAAGAATATGACTTCCTCGTTTGTTCGATTCTGGAGGCCGCAGAACAAGCCCAAACCAAACGATTTCTTGGTCCATCGTCTAACAGAAGGCCTCCAAACCCTTGGTGGGACAAAGAGTGCTCAGATGCTAAGCACGCGAAACAAAATGCCTTCAAGATGTTTTTAAAACGAGGAGGAGGAACTCCTCAGAATTTTGAAAAATTCTTGACTTTAGAAACCAAGTACAAGAGCATACTTCGGGCCAAGAAATGTAGCTATTGGAGACATTTTGTCGAAGGTTTGTCAAGAGAAACCTCAATGAGCACTCTTTGGAATACGGCCAGACGAATGAGGAATCGTAACGTAGGAAATGAGAGTGAGGAATACTCGAACCGATGGATATTTGATTTTGCGAGGAAAGTTTGTCCAGATTCTGTTCCTACGCATAGCATTATTAGGGAATCTTTTTCAAATAATGGTTCCATTGATAGCCCCTTTTCTATGATGGAATTTTCCATAGCACTCATGTCTTGTAACAATAACGCTCCTGGGTTGGACAGAATTAAATTCAACTTGGTGAAGAATCTGCCCGACCTCGCAAAAAGACGTTTGTTGGAATTGTTCAACAAGCTTCTTGAGCAAAATATTGTTCCACCTGACTGGAGGCAAGTGAAAGTTATCGCCATTCAAAAGCCGGGGAAACCAGCTTCCAATCACAACTCATATAGACCCATCGCGATGTTGTCCTGCATCAGAAAATTGTTCGAAAAAATTATTCTACGACGTCTCGACACTTGGGTCGAGACGAACGGTTTGTTGTCAGATACTCAGTTTGGCTTCCGTAGAAATAAAGGGACGAATGATTGCCTTGCATTACTTTCGTCTGACATCCAAATTGCCTTCGCTCAAAAGCAACAAATGGCATCTGTATTTTTAGACATTAAAGGAGCATTTGATTCAGTTTCCATTGATGTTCTTTCAGACAAGCTTCACCAACATGGACTCCCAGCGGTTATAAATAATTATTTGCACAACCTTTTGTCAGAGAAACGCATGCATTTTTCACATGGCGATTTGGTAACATTCAGAATTAGCTACATGGGTCTACCGCAAGGCTCTTGCCTCAGTCCGCTCCTCTATAATTTTTACGTAAATGACATTGACAGCTGTCTAGTATCCCCATGTACACTAAGACAATTGGCAGATGATGGCGTAGTTTCAGTTACTGGACCCAAAGCTATTGATCTGCATAAACCATTGCAAGATACCTTAGATAACTTGTCCGATTGGGCTGTTCATCTTGGTATCGAATTCTCTGCGGAGAAAACAGAGTTAGTCGTCTTTTCAAGAAAGCATGATCCCGCGCAGCTTCAGCTCCATATGATGGGAAGAATGATCCAACAGGTTTTGACTTTCAAATACCTCGGGGTGTGGTTTGATTCCAAATGCACGTGGGGAGGACACATTAGGTTTCTGATAACAAAATGCCAACAAAGAGTAAATTTTCTTCGAACAATAACCGGATCTTGGTGGGGTGCTCATCCGGAAGATCTAATAAAATTGTATCAGACAACGATACTTTCAGTGATGGAATATGGATGCGTTTGCTTTCGTTCCGCTGCAAACTCTCATATTATCAAATTAGAGCGAATTCAATATCGTTGTTTGCGAATTGCTTTAGGCTGCATGCATTCGACACATACAATGAGTCTTGAAGTTCTGGCGGGAGTTCTTCCATTGAAGGATCGTTTTTGGGAGCTTTCGTCGCGACTGCTAATAAGATGCGAGGTGCTGAATCCCCTAGTTATTAATAACTTCGAAAGGCTAGTTGAGCTTCAATCTCAAACAAGATTCATGACTGTATATTTTAACCATATGTCACAGGAAATCAACCCTTCAAGATATATTCCTATCCGTGTCAGCCTCCTAAATGTCCCTGACTCAACTTTATTTTTCGACACATCCATGCAGCGCGAAGTGCGTGGAATTCCGGAACACCTACGCTCGTTGGAAATCCCAAAAATATTTACAAGTAAGTTCAGGCATATCGACTCTGAGAAAATGTTTTACACGGACGGATCGCGAATTGAAGAAGCGACAGGGTTTGGTATGTTCAACAATAATGTTTCGGTCTCCTTTAGGCTTCAAGAACCTGCATCTGTTTATATAGCAGAGTTAGCAGCAGTTCATTATAGTTTGAGTATAATCGTCACATTATCTCCAAACCATTATTTTCTTTTCACAGATAGTCTGAGTGCAATTGAAGCCATTCGCTCAAAGGCTGCTGGCAAAAATGAACCTTTTTTCTTGGGCAAAATAAAACAGTGCCTGAACGTCATATTGAATAATAATTATCAAATCACAATAGTTTGGGTTCCGGCTCATTGCTCCATTCCAGGCAATGAAAGAGCCGATATTTTAGCCAAACGTGGTGCTATTGAGGGTGAAATTTATGAGAGACCAATTGCTTTCAATGAATTCTATAGCGCGTCTCGCCAAAGAACACTTGCCAGCTGGCAAGCTTCTTGGGATAAAGATGATCTGGGTCGGTGGATGCACTCAATTATTCCTAAAATATCGACAAAGGCATGGTTCAGGGGACTGGATGTGAGTAGAGATTTCATTCGTGTGATGTCCAGACTCATGTCCAATCACTACACGTTAGATGCACATCTCCTTCGAATTGGACTTTCCGAGACTAATCATTGTGCTTGTGGCGAAGGTTACCGCGATATTGACCATGTTGTTTGGACATGCGTGGAGTATCGTGATGTCAGATCTCAACTAATAAATTCCTTGCGTACCCAAGGTAGACTATCCAATGTCCCAGTTCGCGACATTCTTGCTTGTCGTGACGTTCCTTACATGAAACTTCTTTATTATTTCATTAAGTCCATTGGAGTTCCAATTTAAATTTTATTTTATGTTAGATTGTTTTCTCTTCCATGAGCTCAACCAATAGCCAGCTATCTTATATTAAATAAAAGTGATGAACTGATACAAACAAACCTGAAATAGTTATAAGATCATGTACAAAATAAATGTATTTCATTTAATGTAATTTATAATAGCAACTCGCTTGATAAAAACAGTGTTTAGATTTACTAATGAATACCAACATACTAATAGGATATTCGAAATGTATTAGGTTTAAAGTACTATGTATTGTAGATGCCACGGCGAAGAAAAACTTATGTATATTGCCTATGAAATAAACGTATTTATGAAAAAAAAAAAAAATGTTTATCTTTCAACGAGAACTTCAAATTTCGAATATATCTGTAAATTGTTTTAGCTGTAACTTCTTCACGGATAAGCACGGATGGAACAGCCATCAATCTGTAGGTTTTAATAACAGCTTTAAAATAAAAATTATCAAAAAAAAATAAAACCCTGATTTTTTTTATTTAACTTTTTCGGATTATTTTATGATTATTGAGATAAAAATCAAACATTTTTTTTCAGTGTATATTTTTTTTAGAGTATCCAATCGATTCCCTACAACTTCTTCCTGAACGCCATTTTTGTACAATAAACGGTTTCCGATTTACAAAGATTTGAAAAAGGTAATTTTTGTGAAATGCAAAAATACATACGCCCATTTTAAAAATCAGTCGTGAGTCGGATTGACCTCTCCATCGGTTCAAAACTTATGGTTTGCCATACTGTAGCCATGTGCAAGGTTTCAACCAAATCGGAGAAGGTCGAGTCTGATGATCTGCTAAGCATTTCTGGGATTGCTCTAGTCGGTTTTTTCAAGTGATTGTATAACCTTTCTATATGAGAAAGGCAAAGAAAGTTTGTACTAGTTTGTTTGGATGTCTGTTATCTGTGTTTATAGGTTGAGTGAAACGCTAAGCTATGTGGAAGTTGGACCAATGAGATAACTGAAATAATATTGCTAAGATCCGAAGACAAAATGTCGCATCAAATCTTGTGTTAAAGTGGCGCGCAAGTTGATGTTAGTACCCTCACAGGTAACAGATATACAGGCTCGAACAAAATGGTTCAAAATTCTGTGTAAATTTCAAATTTGTTATATGTTGGAAACACTACTGCCACCTACTCGACTGTTCGCCGGGATCTTTTTAAAAACTTTCCACTACGTTCCGGAACGATAACAAAATTCTCCTCCCTGTAGCAATCCGCAACTAGTTCGGATACGACTAAGTCCAAACTATGTTGTAACAAAAGCATGAGTATGTTTTTTATGTTATACTAGTTAAAACAAGGTGACAGCAATGTTTCTTCATAACATAACTAGTTACGAAATGGTTATTTAGGTTTCGAATCACCACATCTGTTTGTCATATTGAAGTAATTATAATTTATAAGTTATCGTTACTTAATCCAAACATATCTTTATTTACAACTATGCTTCTAGCTACTAGTTGAAAATAAGTTTATTCGACTTCAATAGTAGCAACCTGTAACACGTTCTGATACATTCCAGCCCAACTATGTAGCAACAAAAGCACGAACATGTTTTATGTTATACTGGTCAAAACAAGATGACAGCAATGTTTCTGTATAACATGAACATCGATCTAACTTTCATTTGCAAGTTATCGTTACTTGATTCTAACATATCTTTTATCACAGCTATGCTTTTAGCTACTAGTTGAAAAAAGGTTTATTTTCCGCTGCCAAACCATTATAAATACGTAAGCTTCTATGTAAATCGTTACTGTGAATTGATATAGCAATAACATAGATATTATAAGATTATAACATACAATTTCTGCATTGACTCAGATAGCTATCGGTAGGGTTTCCCAACGTAATAATAACGAAAATGCAACCAGAAAAACTTTTGTTGGCTTTAATATAGCGATCACACTATGGAGTCGCAAGAAGTGTATGAACTTATATAAAACCAGGATATAACTGTTTTCAAATCTACTTTTTGGCGAAAATAATGAAGGCAGAATATTCATTTTTGTTCTATACATTATGATAAACATGTAGAAAATAATAAAGGGTTTGAACATCGATTGTGATAATATGATGATTCTCATGATACATGAATTTAAAATAATGAGAAATCATTCTGCTAGGATTAATTTTGAGCATTCTGACATAAGGTTATTTCGTTGTTTATTTGTCATATCTTCATAAACAGATTTTGATTGAAGGCGCATAAAAAACAGTTAAATAAAATTGAATTTCGCTCGACAGTATTAAAATCGTCGTGAAATTTGTACCTTGTATCAAGTTTGTGATTTCAAGTACTCTACTGCCTAGTTCTCTGGATTCATTCAATATTTATAATGTCGATGGTGACTAAGTTTCAATAGTTTACTTGAAAACAAGTTATTTTCAAGTTATGGAAAGATAAGTTATTTCAGTATACCATTGCAACGTAACGACAACATATTTTTAGTTGACTTAGAAACTAGTAGAAACTGCGCTTTTTGAGTCACGCAAGTGGTTAGATGTTAGTAACAATCACTCCAATTTCTGGTTGCAAACTAGTCACAAACAAGCTAGCGAAACAAAAATTGTTACTTGGGTATATAAATATTCCAACTATAACAATTTTAACACTTATCACACAATTTCCCTAAGTGTTTAAGACAAATGTATTCCCATGTCGCATAAATCACACGAGAGTTCGATCGTAATAAGAACAAAAATAAACTTGTCATTTTAACCAGCAGCAAAACAAAAATCGAGCGTGCAGTGAATGTTCCACCCAAAATTTTGGCTCATGTGAAAGCGGCACCCTATTCGTGGTGTCACCTCGTGTCGATCGTGATGACATCTGCAGGTGTTCGTCACGTTGATTGAGCAAATTTTTCACACAGTTCATATGTGAACCTGTATATCTGTAATCTGTGGTACACTGAACGAAATTAGCAAATTTCACAATATCCAACGGTTTCAAAATATTGGAGATTAATGATGAAAATGAGATAATGAAGCGTTTCGATTTATTTATAGTACACAGTGACAGCAGATTTTTGTAACAAAAATCGAAGAATCGATTTCTTTCTTTCATCGATCAGAAAATCTGAAACGTGTTCGATTCAGTTATTCTAAAAGCATTGCAGAGATGCACTTTTCAAGTATTTCTAGGATTCCATTCTATGCGTTCTAAAACAGTCATTTTGGTATCGCGTCACGAACCGGAATTTGCGATCGTTTTACTTTTTCTGCCAATAATCTGTTTACTAGCCATTCCAATGGAAAACCGACAGAGAAAACTTCAGAAATTGCATTCAAGCTCCGATCTGAGCTGGCAATTGGACTAATAAATCTCTTTCATCTCGCTTCGGTTTCGAGCCAGTTGTGCTGATTGCAGCCCATTCCGAGAGTTATTATATCGCTTAGGGAGATATAATGAAGATTAACTTACTGATGAGGAGGAGTATTTGAAACAGCTGATGAGTGTTGGAGGCCGGAACCGGCAAATGCATACGTGTTTATTTATTCACATTCAATCGCCCATACAATTTGTGTAAAGTAAAATCAAAATTGTATATTTTCAAACTTTCAACACAATCATTTACACGAAAACGTTGCATTGGGAATCCCCTGAAAATAGACAAAAATTGCCTTCTCGAAATTGTGGTCGGTATATCTTCGTGTCGTTTACGAAAGTAGTGACTTACGGACGAGAATTGAACTTTTAATAAGGAAAAACCAATTGCATTCATCATAATCATGTTTAACGCTCAAAGTTAGCCAAATATTATGTTATTCGTTATTGATTTCGCATTTTATGTTTGCAAAAAAACACGAGTTGAGATTTTTCCTTACTATGTTTTATTTATTCTAAACACGTCTGAATATAGATATATTCCACAGTTTTTCAAATGTATGGATTTCTGTAGTGTGCTGAGGAAGTTGCGATTTACCTCAGCAAGTTACTATTTGGCACTTCAACGACAGATTAATTAAAGGGCCAATATTCACTGTAAGATTCTCTGGTATGGTGTTAGGTACATCCTCCCACAACAGCAGATCGTCGTCGTCGGCGTCGTCGAGTAATCATCTTTCGTCCAGCACATAAATAATCGCTACAAGATTTTCCACTCGGAATGAGGTTTCCAACGTACGATGTACCTTCTCGTGGCGTGGATGAGCAAATGAATGAATTATACAAAACAGATGCTACGCCGCCCAGTAGGATTCGGATTTTCTTCAACCGGCTGTAGTTTTCGCCCCCTTGTTTGAAAGTGAAAAGTGTTTTGGGGGTACATAATATGTAATTTATTTCAAGTGGTGAGCGCATTTCCATTTCCAAAGCGGTGGAAGGTGCGTAATCCAGACGAACATGTGGGAGGAAGATTTCTACATTTTGCAATTCCGACAAAATATAAAAACCAAAACATCGATTGATCTGCGCTCGCTTATTATGAGTGTTTATGCTTGTTGGAAGTTTGCCTCTCTCTATAGAAACGTAATAAAATTACTAGAAAAACCTGTTTTAATCCACCTAGTGGTGTAATGATGCCTTTCTCATATCAATCAAACTATCATATATAATACTGTGGTATTCTTCAAAATTATTTTTCTTCGATTCTTAAAAGAATAATCGAAATAGATTTGTTTGACCGTCTACTGATAAAAACTATCAATTGGAAAAGATTTGAGGTCGATTTAGTAAACTTTTTACGGTTTCTCGCTCTTTTCAGTGATGGTATAAAATGTTTAACACACTTTACCCTATATTTCCGGATCCGGAAGTCGGATCCGGATGAAATTAAGGAATTACGTATGGGACCACAGGACCTTTCATTTGAACCTAAGTTTGTAAAAATCGGTCGCGCCATCTATGAGAAAAATTAGAACACATATTTTCATTTTTTTGCACATTTTACCCCATAAAGTTAGTGCAAAAAACGTTACATACACAAATACGCACATACACACACACACACAGACATTTTGCGTACTCGACGAACTGAGTCGAATGGTATATGACACTCGGCCCTCCGGGCCTCGGTTCAAACGGTTTTCACAGTGATTGCATAACCTTTCTATATGAGAAAGGCGAAAAAAAAATTTTCTTCGATTCTTAAAAGAATAACCGAAATCGGTTTGTTTGACCGTCTACTGATAAAAACCATCAAATTGGAAAAGATTTTAGGTCGATTTAGGAAATTTTTTAAGGTTTTTCCCCATTTTCAGTGATGGTGTACAATTTTTAACACACTTTATCCTATATTTCCGGATCCGGAAGTCGGATCCGCATGAAATTTAGGAATAACGCATGGGACCACAGGACCTTTCATTTGAACCTAAGTTTGTAAAAATCGGTCGCGCCATCTATGAGAAAAGTTAAAACACATATTTTCTTTTTTTTGCACATTTTACCCCAAAACTCTCGAACCGGAAGTCGAATCTAAATAATAATCAGGAATTTTGTATGGGACCTCAAGACGTTTCATTTGAATCTAAGTTTGTGAAAATCGGTTCAGCCATCTCCGAGAAAAGTTAGTGCAAAAAAACGTTACATACACACATACGCACATACACACACAGACATTTTGCGTACTCGACGAACTGAGTCGAATGGTATATGACACTCGGCCCTCCGGGCCTCGGTTCAAAAGTCGGTTTTCACAGTGATTGCATAACCTTTCTATATGAGAAAGGCAAAACCGACTTTCGAATGCAACCAACGAGACCCATAGTGTTAGGTACCATTTGACTCACTTCGACGAAATCGCATCTTTCAATGATTGATTACATAATCTTTCTATATGAGAAAGGCGAAAAGGGTCAAATTCTTCTAGATTTGGCTCAAAACTGACTCAATTTGTAGGCTACATTAGTTACCTACTAAACGAACCAACTTCAGCTACAGCGTTTTCAAGTACCCGGTTCCAGAAGTACCAGAAATAGTGGTCAAAAACTCTAACACGAGACTCACTCAATTTTTGTCAGAGATGATTTGATCGATTTCCACAAACCTAGGCTCAAATGAAAGTTCCTATAGTCTCATAGGTTGCTGTTTAATTTCATCCGGGTCCGATTTCCGGTTCCAGAACTGTAGGATAAAGTGTGTTTAATTATTTAGCGTGACGATGGAAAATAAAGAAAAATTCTTATTAACTTGACATAACTGTTTACAAATTGAAAGGGTTATGTTAATTTATACCCAAAGAAAATTTCTTATTTTATTCCGAAAAGAAAATTGCTTGACAGAATCTTCAAGTGATATTATTGGAAATATAAGTAATATGAGAAAGGCAACATTACACCACTAGGTGGATTAAAACAGGTTTTTGCTCTAAAGCACATCTATAAATTCTATTTAGCCTTTCGACCAAAATCAATGCAATTTTTGATTGAATCGGTTCACTGTTTGTATTAGCAAGTTAGTATATAATTATTGTATGCATATACAAATTACCATCAAGAATTCGAAATAATCTTAGGTTTTCTAGAAACCTTTACTAGTATTGATACAGTAATCCAGAGTTTCAGTAATTCTTAAATTGAGATAGATATTGTTCAGTTCTCAAAGTTAAAACCAAAATTTTAAAGTTTAGTTGGTGATTAACTTCGGCTGACTTCACTGATAGTCGGTTTCCCGTTCCGGAAGTATCAAAAGTAATATTCGCAAGACAAGCGAATGAAGCACACATCGATTTCTCGCAAGTTTAGGTTAAAATCAGAGGTCCATAACTTTAGTTATTTAATTTCACTTTGATCCGACATCCAGTTCTGGAATGGTCATTGTTGCAAATTTCAAAGCGTCAATGATACGAAATATTCACATTTGTCATGAAACAAATTAAACTTGTTAATCTTGCAAGCTAATTTTCTTTTATTTTGAACAAAAAAATAAATTTTTGCCTTTCTGATATAGAAAGGTTAAGCAATCACTTGAAAAACCGACTTGTAAAAAGTGTCATATGCCATTTGACTCAGTTCGTCGAGCTGAGCAATGTTTGTGTGTGTGTCAAATAATCCCACTAGGTTTTCTCGGATATGGCTTAACCGATTTCCACAAACTTAGATTCAAATAAAGGTCTTACGGTCCCATACGGAATTCCTGAATTTCATCCGGTTCCGACTTCCGGTTCCGGAGTTATAGGGTAAAGTGTATCAAATATTATACACTGTCACTTAAAGCGGCGAAACAAAAACCGTAAAAAGTTTTCTAAACTGGACTCAAAACCGTTATTCCCAATCTTAGGGCCTAATGAAACTAAAATGGTCCTACTGAAAATTACTGCATATTTTCGGATACAACAAAAATTTAAATCGTCATTTAGAGTATGGCAAAATCGTATAAAATCTTCAAAATTTGAATAAAAACTAGTAGAGTTCGTACATCATGTTTTTTGGTGGTCGATTATACCGGTTCTCGGGTTCCGGTGCCGGAAGTACATATGAACGGCTGTTAGCAAAAATCGGATAAGTGCAACTCAGTTTGGAAAACCCGTTTTAGTATTTTTGAATGCAAAAATTGGATAAAACCATTGAGAGCAAAATCCGCAACAGTTGGTAAAACTTTGAATGAAATAACCAGATAAATACATTTGTGTTGGAAGAACCGGTTAAGTTTTTGTCCGGTTTTTGCATTCACAGTTATTTTGTCCGGTTCTTGCGGAAAAAATGTTTTTAAACGATTCTTGCATTGCAAAATCCATGTCCAGTTTGTACTCTCATTTTTATGATAAAATTTTCAGTTGTGTGACATAATCTCAAATAATTCAAAATTAAACTTTTCTGAAATGTTTGGTATAAACGAGTATCAAAGAGGATATTTCATAAGGCCTTTCTCATATTTTGAATGCTCATAGCTCTGTGATCTGTGAAAGGATTTATATAATCTAACTACCAATAGAATCAAAATTTTTCAACTTAAACGTGTATAGCAACAGCATTGAAATATTTCAATAGTACACTATTGAAAAACCTGTCTCATTTGACCCATGTCAACACCAGCCAATCAGAGCGCGTTCTGAGGAAGAGAACAAAATATCTGCTGCTGTACAACAAATCGTTCGAGAAAAATGTTCCGAACAGTGTTTAATATCGTAGTGAGTTCTACAATTTGGTCCTTCTGAAAAGCAGGAATGAATCCCGTACAGCTTTCCTGATAGTTTCTCTCAATGAAATGCAAATCCGAAATGAAAAAATCGACATTAAAATTCTATATGCCGCTATTTTTATAGCCGCTAGGACCTAGTGAAAAAGCTATAAACGAAATCACGTAAAATGAAACCTTTTAACAAAAATTGGATCAGTTTGAATTCTATCACTACTGCGAGCAGATGTATTGTGTGTCGTTTGCAAAGCTAGTTTCGCTTCCGACAAGAGCGATTACGTCACAGCTGCCAGTCGTTTGCATTGGTGAAAAAACAACGCAAAAAGGACAACGGTGGAGAGCATCACACAAAATTTTGATTAGATTTGTACACTTTTCACTGTGTGAAATTCACAGTATTCGAGATCAAGTGAAGCCTTCATTGTTTTTGCGAAAAATGTGAAAAAGGGGAATGCTTGTATAATTCATACAATTGATCAACTATTCGGAAGTGTTAAGGAACATGTCAGTTGTTTTCGTATTCACGACATCCAGTTATGACTCTGACATTACCCACCCGCCTGTTTTATCCGATTTTTGCATTCAAAAATACTCAAATGGGTTTTCCAAACTAAGTTGCACTTATCCGATTTTTGCTTTCAGTCGTTCATATAATAGTGAACTCACTTTGTTTTCTAATGGATGATGCGATCAGAGAACTGTTTTATTCTCTATGTTATACTACTGCACAAACAATCCCTTAGTTTCTTTCAAAAATCTAAGAGAAACATTTTGAATAGAATACACCATTACACCTTTAGGAGGATTAAAACAGGTTTTTAAATAACCTGTTTGAATCATGCAAGTGGAGATTCGCTAAAAATCACCGTTGGCTACGATTTTACACGCATTGTATGCAATCTCGAACACCAGAGCCCATAAGCGATTGCTGGACCGGTGGAAGCGACTCTATTTGGTTACTAGTTTGCCAAACAACCGTTCAGTTCATTACACACATTGAAATCACTATTTGGATGCCTGTTCTCTGTGCTGTTAGTAACAAAGTGCTTAAAAATCAGACCCAAAATCACAGCAATTGTTTCTAAGAAGCCATAGAACATTGAAATCAAAGTAAAAGTTTGCAATTATTCTGTTACAGCTATGTGCCATAATTTGCTAGACAATTGTATCAATTATCAGTATATTCTTCAGGCCGAAGCAGAGACAACAGATTTCACTCTAACTAGTGGGGTCAAGAACATATGAGATGAGTGATAGAACTAAGGTTATTAAGAGTTCGGAGTGATTGGGACACCATCCAAATTGTCGACCAAGGGTGTGTGCAAGTGTAGAACTTGTATTCTACTATCGGTATTGTACCGCTGTTCACCGCCTGCTGTTGCTGTGTCGTGTCTTCGGTGCTTTCATATTACGTCACTAGCCTACTATTGCTATTTCACATGATCCTAAGCTTGTTAAGGCTTTTCGGAACGCTGTGATGGATATTTGTTCTAAAATAAAGGGCTGTTGTATTATATAAAACTTTCAAAAATAAAACTCAAGCTTGATGATCTCACCGAGGAGATTTCAAATCTGTTCAACATTTCGCTGTTAATGGATTGGTGTTATGCCAACTTACTGTGATGTTTGAAATCAGAAACAAACAAACGCCCTTTTTCTGAATAACGACGTATTGATTTTTCGATCGAATGTGGTTCGATCGAATCATTTGATTTTGCTAGCGTTATGGGGAATGCAATTGAAATACGAGCGATAAAACGATACGACGTTATTCAGAATAAGGGCGAAACAAAATTAATGATTTCGAAAACGATATGAAATTTTGTCACAAACTTTTAGAGAAATTTGTGGATAATAGTAAGCTACAGTGTTTTTTAATGATACGGTATTATTTAGAGCAAAACATTTCCTGCTTTTATTGACAATTTATGATTTAGTCATTCGACGCATTTGGCATTTAGCATTTCATCTGTCAGATCTCGTTACACACACTCTTACACAAGTAATGTAAAACACCGTTTTATTCGTGTTTCAAATTTTCATTGATTCGTCGAGCAGTTTTGAATCTGCTCAATTTGTGCTCAAAAAATATATTGCGATCCACTCAGCAAGCGAGTATATTTTGTTGGTCGTTGAATGTTTGTTGAACTGCATACTGCACTTAAAAAAATCCTGTGATTTTACGTCTTATTAGATGCACATAAATGGAGCGTCGCAGCTCACGCAAATTTACGTGGAAGAACATTTAATATTGTGTCTAAAACTCCATAACATGAAATTCATTGAAATAAAAAAAATAGAATACTGATAGTAACCGCCGCGACTTGAACCAAGAATCATTGGATCGCAAGTACGCCTGTTAATCGACTGAGCCACAGAAGCATGCATCTGCTTGGCTGGTAAAAGGTGCATTTAAATTCATACAGTCGCACCTGCTAGCAGAACGCAAGTTACAGTCGAAACCAGTAAAATTCAAGCTCATCTAACATTAAGTCATCACAAATAAAATTTTCCGTCATTTGACAAATTAGGTCTTTATGAATTACATCGTATGACGGATTACGTCACCTGTAAAATTAAATTTTTTTTGGAGAGTGGTTCCAGAATTTTACCAACATTTTCGAATTTGTACTACAATTTCTTGATTTGATTACGGTTCCAGTAATATAGATACACAATATCAGGTTGTTTAATAAATAAATGAAAGTTTCAAAACAAAATAATTTAGTATATAAATAAAACCTAACTTGTAATTCACCTCAACAAGTAAAAGTTAACTGCAGTAAAAGTAAAAGTATAACTTGTTCTTATGATTACTTTATTGCATTTATCATACTATTTATTAAATTTTTTAGTGCTAAACGGACTTTCCATTTGTTTAATTTTTGAACGGTCAACAAATCCCGGTGAACGACCAAAATGGTTAAAGCCGGGGTTAAATAAATGATATAAAAAACGGCCAACAGACGGACTTTTTAGAAAATAAATATCGAAAATAAATTTCAAATTTTGACTAAAAGTTCAAACTATTCACAAAACAGTTCACAGCAAGCGGCAGATCGCTTAGTATATGAACTTTTAATTCATAGACAATTTATAAAAATGACAATTTTCTTTTAAATTCTTGCATTCCCTGAGAGAAAAGATAATATGCAGTTAATTTAAGTTCAATGTCGCAATTCTACATTATTTATAGGCGATATTTACTTTCGTCAGAAAAAAAAACACACTTAAATATAAAAATGTTCACCCCTCGATGTGGGCAGCATGCTCAATTATTTTTGACATTTCACTGCTGGGTGCACGCTAAACGCAAACTATTAAACATGACTTAACTAATAGTCCTTTCCCGTCACGAGATGGTGTCCAACGGGGATCCAACTCCTCGTATTAAAAGGGGCTCAACAATGGACCTCTGTCTGCCAGATTTGTTTAACGAAAAAAAAAATGGCGCTCGGTTCAATGGTCTGTTTTGAAATCGGCAAACGAAGGTCCCATGCTGGCCAACGAAAGACCACCGTTGAACTTTTTTGCTAAGATGGGATTGATATGTTTCAGTCGTCAATATAAAATAGATTAGCTCATACGAAATAAAACAACGTTGCGAACAACCTTCAAATTGAACCATGTCCGAGGAAATTGAGTGGAGAGAAACACAGACATTTCCCACAGACACTTGACACAACCGGATGATACGTATAACAGCCGCAGTTGAGCAGTCCAGAGGTTTAATTTTGGTTTTCACCCACAGCTTCACAGTATTACGCGAAGGAACCTTCATTTTCGGCTTTAATTAAAATGTTTTTCAAACTCACGAATAGTTGTAACGTTCGACAAAAACAAAAACGGGTTGTAAATGAAAATTAGACGAAAAGGAACCTTCATTGTTGCACTTTCCGATGCCGTGTTCGGTTTATCCCTCCCTTGTTTGGTTTCAGTGTGTAACTTGTAGAACAAAATGTATCAGGTTCCTTTGTGCAACCCTGTAAATTTTAATGGAATATTCTATTCTGCGGAACTTATTGTTTTCCTCTCCAAAAAAGAAATAGAATTTTTGGGAAACCGATTTTCGAACGGAGCCATTTCGACTTAGCTCGACGAGATCGGAGAATGCTCTCAATTTTCTCAGAGATTACAGAATCGATTTCAACAAACTCAGACTCGTTTTAAAACTACGTTTGGTCTGTTGCCGATATAAACGCTGCAGCATGCTTTTGCGAACTACCCAAATCAATCTGGCTAAATTGATGTCAAAAATGAGCCAAAATTAAAGTCAGAAATCATCTCAATCGAATGACAATTTTTTTCTAATGAGACTGTGTTAATGACTTCACTTCACGAGGTTGGATGTCAAAAAATGCAAATCTAACCGCCAGCCCCTTTCCTGTCATAATTTTGAACGCTTATCAGTTATTTGTTGATGGATTTTTATAACTTAACTACCAATCGATTCGGAAACATTCAATCCAAACATGTATGGAAACGTCGTTTTAGCTTACATTTCAATAGTATTTCATTGAGAAAATGGTTTGAATTGACCTACGTTTTTACGAGCCAATCACAGCTCTCCATAATGATGTCATCTTCTTGATTCCTCTAACACAGCTGACGGTTTTGACCGTTGTTCCTCACCAGGAATTTCGTTCAGTAGCAGTTCTGCTTCGTGCCACGCACGAAAAAATACCGCACAATGCGAATATATGCTCTGTCACATATTTTGTTCAGTCAACGATTCTCTGTATGAGTAAAGCAGGTAGATGGACTAGTGTGCAAAACTGAAAGTTATATCCATACACTCGCTGGATAGTCGCTTTTGCACTGTGTGTCGAAAACCTATAAAAGTTTTAAACCTGCATTCAAATCTGCGAAGGTGAATCTAAATATATGTTTTATCAGAATTACACCAACAGTATTCAGTAAAAAAGTTGAACACACAGCAAAAACCAAACAGGTTTTGAGCGCAGATCACGCACAATATTTTTACGATTGCCATTTTTTTTTATATCCTTCGTATCCGGCGGCACAAAACTGAAACCTTCAATAATGACCATGGGAAAACATTCTGGTGGGGAACGGATTAAAGCAGACACGAGTCGCATCATTCTGATCCCTCTTTCATCGCATACCTTCCATCGATTTATGCATGCAGACAAGAAAGCAAAAGGGTGCTAAAAGCAAAATCTGTAAACACTTATTGATCGGATCGCCAGCGGTTGGAGCTTCGTGATTTGTATAGTGTCCAAATATGGTTGTCGGAGTGTTCGGACACAGAATACTTGTTTGCTCAATCCGAAGTAACGTGAATGATTTTTTTGTAGTAGCAAACTTACCATTTCAGACTAATTAAAGCATAGTTTTGCTCCCAGCCCATCTGGTTTTCTAATAATAATTATTCATCATAAAATATGTTTCCCAAGAATCGATCATTGTTTTAAACCCTGAAAATAGGTATGCCAATTTGCATACTATTATTTCATTCATCCGCGAAAACCTAGTACTTCCGACTCTGGCCGTATCTTCGCAAAACTTTTCAAAAAATACTGTCTGCCATATGATGGGAAGCACCCATTCAGCCTTCGTCGAATGTTCGTCGAGGGCTTCATTGATTAATGGTGGTCACCGGGCAGCTTCTTCGCATCGTCGCGTAGATCACCGCGATATGTTTGTTAGCCTTCCTCACAAACACATCGTCTGCCATATTTGGATGGGCAATTTGCGAGTAGTCCCCCTCTCTCTGGCTCCAACCACAACAAGACCATACTCAGTGATGAAGTTTTGTCGTCTACCACCAAATCCGGACTAAACAGCCGAGCCAAAAGAAAAGAAGAACTGGCGAAATCTCGCTCAACCGAGGAACAGGTTCTGTCCTCTTTGCGGTTCGGTTTTTGCGATTCGATCCAGCATTATGCAAGCCTTCGGTTGCAGTTTCGAGTTCTTGTGGCCTAGGCTTGGGCGAAAGGGAGCCGCAAATATCTCGTATCGTCTGTGGCGGTGGGAGTGTGACGTCACTCGCGGAAAGACTAGTAAGCAAAATCGAATCGAGTCTAAAATTAGTTCCCTTGCCCCTCGTAAGACAGATTGGGATTCGGACTGGTGTGTGTGTGTGTTTGTTCGAAACCGTGCAAGCAATCATAAGTCCATAAGTGTCGTTTCGTGCTCGGGGATTATTGCGATCGAGTGATGATGAAAGGGGCAAACATATGGCGTGAACATGGAAACAATGTCCTATGAATGCCTTTCCCGATCGACGATGACGATTGACTTGCTGTGCCACACAAATGAGATCACAGCTCTCATGCTGTGGAGAAGGCGAAGTGTCTGATTTTGAAGGTATAATTTGTATAAACAAAAAGTTTTGAGGGTTTAATGTTTAATCGATTTTTCTACATGTTTGTTTCATTTCATCAAACAGAAAATATTTTCCGTTCTTTAAAAGCACGTCAGCCAGGTTTCATACTACGACAAATCTACTCCAGATAGTTGTTGAGATTTTGAGAGTTTGTTAATTTTGAGAGACAGAAACAGCATTCAGCCATTCACTATTAAATGGGTTTCATACATATATAGACGATCGTAACTGCCATTAATGTAGAACACCACATCGATTCGTCTAGTACCGGCAACTCTGAGGCCCCTCATGGTAGCCATTTAGAACCTTTCATATTTTCTTTTATGTTAACGATCTGAACTTCCAAGCAATCGTTTGTGAATGATATCAATTTTTAGTTCTTTAGTCAAAAAGTCAGAAAACGATAGTTTCTTTCTGCAATCTTTTCCAAGGCTGCCGGAATCACCAACTAATTAGTCAGTCTTTCTAAAGGCTTTTTTCAGCCTTTTTCAAGGCAAGGCCACCCAAAGAATAATTCTGCGAACTAATCAGTCTTTCTTAAAACTACCACAAAATCAGTTTTCATCAAGTCTATTCAAAGACTAATTTAGTCTAGTTAATTTAGATTCTCCGAAAAAATGCCTGCGTTCAAGGTTAAAAATAATAAAATACTTCACTGTTTAGAACAGGTTTCCCATCAATTTTAGAGCAATTTTGCGAGCAGTTTTTAATCAGTTTTCGAGCAACTTTAGACAGTTTTAGAGCGATTTTTTAAAGTGTTTTCAAGCCGTTTTTCGAACAGTTTTCAAGAAATTTTTAGAGCAGTTTTACAATAATTTCGAGACAGGTTTTTTAACAGTTTTCGAGCAGTTTTGGGATGTTTTTGGAACGGGTTTTAAAGTAGTTTTTGAACAGTTCTTAAAGCAGTTTTCATAGCAGTTAAGAAAGCGGTTTTGAGCAGTTTTTAAGCAGATTTTAAAACAGCTTTAGAGCAGGTTTTCGAGTCGTTCTCAAGCAATTTTGAGAACAGTTTTAGAACACTGCTTCAGTCAGTTTTCGAGCAGTTTTTAGGCAGATTTTAAAGCGGTTTTTGAAGCTGTTTTCGAGCGATTTTCAAAGCAGTTTGTAGAGCAGATATTGGAGCTGTTCTCGAGCAGTTTTTAAGCAGGTTTTGAAGCATTTTCAAGCAATTTTTATGCAGTTTTGAGAGCACTTTACAAAGCAGTTTTCAAGAAAATTTTAGATTAGTTTCATAACAGTTTGGTAGCAGTTTCCAATCAGTTTTCGAGCTGTTTCTTAAACAGTTCTTGAAGTAGTTTCCGAGCAGTTTTGAAACAGTTTTTGGAGCAGTTTTTAAGCAGGTTTGAGAGCAATTTTATGCAGCATTGAGAGCAGTTTTCGAGCAACTTTTAGAGTTTTTATGCAGTTTTTAGAGCATTTTTAGAATAGCTTTGGGAGCAGTTTTCGAACAGTTTTTTGAGCAGTTTTTCGAATAGTTTTTAGTTTTTGTGCAGTTTTAGAGCGTTTTTAATAGTAGTTTTCGAGTAATTTTTGAAGCAGTTTTCGAGCTGTTTTTAGAACAGTTATTGGAGCTGTTTTCGAGTAGTTTTAAGCAGGTTTTTAGCAGTTTTCAAAGCAGTTTGTAGAACAGTTTTCAAGCAATTTTTAGAGCAGTTTTCAAACATTTTTAGAGCAGTTTTGGAACATTTTTGAAAGCAGTTTTTAAGCAGGTATGGAGCAGTTTTCAATGTAGTTTTAGACCAGTTTTCAAGTAATTTTTGAAGAAGTTTTCAAACATTTTTGAAAACAGTTTTCAATAAGTTTTCGAGCAGAGTTTGGAGCAGTTTTCGAACATTTTTAAAAACAATTTTCAATAAGTTTTCGAGCAGTTATTAGGCATTTTCTAGAGCGGATTTTGAAGTAATTTTCGGTTTTAGAGCGAATTTAGTAGTAGTTTCAGAGCAGTTTTCGAGCGGTTTTTACAGCAGTTTTTAGAACAGTTCTCAAACATTTTTGAAAGCAGTTTTCAATAAGTTTTCGAGCAGTTTTCAGGCAGGCAGTTTTAGAAGCTGTTTTGAAGCGATTTTTGAAAAGCTTTTCCAGAAATTTTTAAAAGTTTTACAACAATTTTGGGAGACGTTTTCAATCAGTTTTCGCGTAGTTTTTGAAATAGGTTTTGAAGTAGCTTTCGAGCAGTGGTTAAAACAATTTTTAAAGCACTTTTCGAGCGGTTTTTAAGGCAGTTTTCATAGCTGATTTCGAGCAGTGTCAGAGCATTGGAGTTGTTTTCGAGAGGTTTTTTAGCAGGTTTTAGTACATTTTTGGAGCAGTTTTCGATCAGTTTATAGCAGTTTTTCGAACAATTTTCAAGCAAATACTAGACAGTTTTAAAACACTTTTGGAAGATGGTTTAATTTAGATTTTGATCAGTTTTAGGTAGTGTTTCGAGCGGTTTTGAAAGTAATTTTTGAGCTGTTCTTAATGCAGTTTTTGGAGCAGTTATTGGAGCGATTTTTTTAATAGTTTTCGAGCTGTTTTTAGAGCAGTTTCTGAGAAGTTTTCATGCAATTTTTAGAGCAGTTTTCGAACATTTTTGAAAGTAGTTTTCAATAAGTTTTCGAGCAGTTCTTAGGCAGTTTTGGAGCGGTTTTTGAAGCAATTTTCAGTTCAGAAGCGATTTTAGTATTAGTTTCTGAACAGTTCTTAGAGCAGTTTTCAAGCAATTTTCAGATCAGTTTTATAACAGTTTGGTAGCAGTTTCCAATCAGCCTTCGAGCTGTTTCTTAAACAGTTATTAAAGTAGTTTCAGAGTAGTTTTTAAAACAGCTTTTAGAGCAGTTCTGCTCAAAAACTGCTCTGAAAGCAGTTTTAAAAACTAATCTGAAACTACTTTAAAAACTGTTTAAGCAAATTTAAAAACAGTTTTTCGAGTCGTTCTCAAGAAGTTTTTAGAGCAGTCTTAGAGCACTGCTTCAATCAGCAGCTTTTAGGCAGTTTTTAAAGCGGTTTTTGAACCAGTTTCACAGCAGTATTTAGAGCAGTTTTCGAGCAGTTTTTAGAACAGTTATTGGAACTGTTCTGGAGCAGTTTTAAGCAGGTCTTAGAGCATTTTTGAAGTAATACGATAAACTTTTTGAGATCAGTTTTCAAAGCAGTTTTTAAAAGCAGTTTTCAAGCAATTTTCAGAGCATTTTTCGAATATTTTTAAAATTTCCAATTAGTTTTCGAGCAGTTTTTAGGTAGTTTTTTAGGCAATTTTGGAGCGGTTTTTGACGCAGTTTTCTAGCAATTTTCAAAGCAGTTTTTATAGCTGTTATTGGAGCTGTTCTCGAACAGTTTTAAGCTGGTTTTAAAGCATTTTTGAAGCAATTTTTATGTAGTTTTGAGAGCAATTTTCGAAGCAGTTCTTAGAGCAGTTTCCAATGCTCTAATGTTCCTCAAAAACGATACAAATGCCACGCCTAAGTCTTCAATTGCACTTATTTCTTCGAATGTAAGCAAACAAAATGAATTCGACTCCATCACTTTTTGAAGAATTTCAAGTTGGGTGGCAATTGGCCACTAATATTATCATGAATTTAACTATGATGTTACATATTTATTTAAACATTTTAAATGGGAATGTTCGATTATTAACATCGAGTGAAGATGAAGTTTTATAATTTTCCCAATCTGTTCTGACTTCAAAAAAGCATTTCACCACATCGTATAAGTACAATACGAACTGAAAAAAATATGTCAGTCGTCAGTGTCAGTCGGTGTTGAACAGTCGTTCGCACAGCTCTTGACTTCCGGAAAATTTTTCTGGCTACCTAGAGTTGCATCGATTCAAGGCTACCTGAATCACTAACTTCTTGAATACTATTCATTAGTCAACCTTTTTAAAGACTTTACAAAGAGTGGTGTTCTGATCTAATCAGGTTTTTTCAAGACTACTAGTTTAATCAGCATTTTTTGAGGCTAGCCACACAAAGAATTATTCTTCGAACCAATCAGTTTTTCCTCAGGCTTCCATAAAATCAGTTTACATCAAGTCTATTCAAAGACTAATTTAGACAAGTTAAATTATATTATTAAAAAAATGTCTGGGTCTAAACGGGAAGGCACAAGCCTAAGGTTAAAAATAATAAAATACTTTTCTTTTTAGAATAGGTTTCCCATCAATTTTTTTAGCAGTTTTGGAACAGTTTTGCAAGCAGTCGATCTTAATCAGTTTTCGAGCAATTTTTGCTAGTTTTTAGAGCGATTTTTAAAGTAGTTTCAGTGTAGTTTTCAGACAGTTTTTGGAGCAATTTTTCGAGCAGTTTTCAAAACAGTTTCAAGCAGTTTTGAGAGCAATTTTGGAACAGTTTTGGGAGACGTTTTAAATCAGTTTTTTTTTTATCAGTTTGAGGCAGTTTGTCAAGCGGTTTTTAAAGCAGTTCTTTAATCAATTTTTAGAGCAGTTACTGGAGCTTCCAGTTTTCGAGCAGTTCTAGAGCGATTTTAGTAGAAGTTTTCGAACAGTTATTTGAGCTGAGCTTTTAAGTAGGTTTTAAATAGTTTTCGAAGCTGTTTCCGAACATTTTTGAAAATGTTCTTGAGCAGTTATTAGGCAGTTTTAAAGCGGTTTTGCCTTTCTCATATAGAAAGGTTATGCAATCACTTGAAATACCGACTAGTGAAAATTGGCCCGGAGGGCCAAGTGTCATATACCATTCGACTCAGTTCATCGAGCTGAGCAATGTCTGTGTGTGTGTGTGTGTGTATGTGTCAAATAATCTCACTAGGTTTTCTCGGAGATGGCTGAACCGATTTTGACACACTTAGATTCAAACGAAAGGTCTCGTGGTCCCATACGGAATTCCTGAATTTCATCCGGTTCCGGAGTTATAGGGTTTATAGTTTTAGAGCAGTTTATAGAATTTAATGCAGTTTTAGAATAGTTCTTGAAGCAGTTTTAATCAGTTTTCAGATATTTTTGGAGTAGTTTTGGAAGCAGCTATTGGAGCAGTTTTCAATGCAGTTTTAAAACAGTTTTCAAGTATTTTTTAAAGAAGTTTGCAAACATTTTTTAAAGTAGTTTTCAACAAGTTTTCGAGCAGCTTTTAGGCAATTTTAAGAGCGGTTTTCGAAACAATTTCCATTTTTCGGGCGATTTTGGAAGCAGTAGGCAGTTTCTAGAGCGGTTTTCGAAGTAATTTTCGGTTTCAGAGCGATTTTAGTAGTAGTTTTCGGGCAGTTATAGGAGCTGTTTTCGAGTAGTTTTTAAGCAGCTTTGTAGCAATGTTCAAAGCAGTTTTTAGAGCTTTTTTCAACCAATTTTTGAACAGTTTTCGAACATTTTTGAAAGCAGTTTTCAATAAGTTTTCGAGCAGTTTTCAGGAAGTTTTTGGAGCGGTTTCTGAAGCAATTTTCAGTTTTAGAATCAGTTTAGGAGCGGTTTTTGAAGAAGTTTTCGAGAAATTTTTAAAGCAATTTTGGGAAACGTTTTCAATCAGTTTTAGAGTAGTTTTAGGAAATTTTTGAAACGGGTTTTTAGTATCAGAGCATTGGAGTTGTTTTCGGGAGGTTTTTAAGCAGGTTTTAGAACATTTTTGGAATAGTTTAAAGAGTAGTTTTCGATCAGTATTAAGCAGTTTTTCGAACAATTTTCAAGCAAATACTAGACAGTTTTATAACAGTTTTGGGAGACGGTTTAATTTAGATTTTTATTAGTTTTAGGTAGTATTTCGAGCGGTTTATAAAGTAATTTTTGAGCAGTTCTTGAAGCAGTTTTAGAGTTATTTTTGGAGCAGTTTTCGAGTAGTTTTTAAGCAGGTTTTTAGCAATTTACAAAGCAGTTTTTCGAGCTGTTTTCAAGCAATTTTTTGAACAGTTTTCGAACATTTTTGAAAGCAGTTTTCGATAAGTTTTCGAGCAGTTTTTGAAGCGATTTTTGAAATAATTTTCAGTTTCAGAAGCAATTTTGGAGCGATTTTTGAAGAAGTTTTAGATAAATTTTCAAAGCAATTTTGGGAGACGTTTTCAATCAATTTTAGAGTAGTTTTAGGAAATTTTTGAAACGGATTTTTAATATCAGAGCATTGGAGTTGTTTACGGGAGGTTTTCAAGCAGGTTTAAGAACATTTTTGGAATAGCTTTAAGAGCAGTTTTCGATCAGTATTAAGCAGTTTTTCGACCAATTTTCAAGCAAATACTAGACAGTTTTATAACAGTTTTGGGAGACGGTTTAATTTAGATTTTTATCAGTTTTAGGTAGTATTTCGAGCGGTTTTTAAAGAAATTTTTGAGCTGTTCTTGAAGCAGTTTTTAGAGCAGTTTTTGGAGCAGTTTTCGAGTAGTTTTTAAGCAGATTTTTAGCAATTCACAAAGCAGTTTTTAGAGCAGTTTTCAATCAGTTTTCAAGAAACGATTTTCAAGCAATTACTAAAGCAATTTTATAACAGTTTTGGAAAACGTTTTCAATCAGCTTTTGGTCAGTGTTAAGTTGCTTTTCGAGCGGTTTTTCAAGTAGTTTTTGAACAGTTCTTAAAGCAGTTTTCAGAGCATTTATTTTAGCTGTTTTCGAGTAGTTTTTAAGCAGGTCTGGAGCAGTTTTCAATGTAGTTTTAGACCAGTTATCAAGTAGTTTTTAAAGAAGTTTTCAAACATTTTTGAAAACAGTTTTCGAGCAGTTTTCAGACAATTTTTAGAGCGGTTTTTGAATCAATTTTCAGTTTTTGAGCGATTTTAGTAGTAGTTTTAGAGCAGTTATAGGAGCTGTTTTCGAGTAGTTTTTAAGCAGCTTTGGAGCAATTTTCAAAGCAGTTTTTAGAGCTGTTTTCAAGCAATTATTTGAAAAGTTTTCGAATATTTTTCAATAAATTTTCGAGCAGTTTCAGGAAGTTTTTGGAGCGGTTTCTGAAGCAATTTTCAGTTTTAGAATCAGTTTAGGAGCGGTTTTTGAAGAAGTTTTTGAGAAATTTTTAAAGCAATTTTGGGAGACGTTTTCAATCAGTTTTAGAATAGTTTTAGGAAATTTTTGAAACGGGTTTCTAAAGTAGCTTTCGAGCAGTAGTATAAACAATTTTTAAAGCAGTTTTCGAGCGGTTTTTGAAGCAGTTTTCCGAGCTGTTTTCGAGCAGTGTCAGAGCATTGGAGTTGTTTTCGGGAGGTTTTTAAGCAGGTTTTAGAACATTTTTGGAGTAGTTTTGAGAGCAGTTTTCGATCAGTTTGAAGCAGTTTTTCGAACAATTTCCAAGCAAATACTAGACGGTTTTATAACAGTTTTGGGAAACGGTTTAATGTAGTTTTTGATCAGTTTTAGGTAGTTTTTCGAGCGGTTTTAAAGTAATTTTTGAGATGTTCTTAAATCAGTTTTTAGAGCAGTTATTGAAGTGATTTTTGTAGTAGTTTTCGAGCTGTTTTTAGAGCAGCTTTATAACAGTTTGCGAGTAGTTTTTAAGCAGCTTTGGAGCCGTTATCAAAGCAGTTTTGAGAGCAGTTTTCATGCAATTTTTAGAGTAGTTTTCGAACATTTTTGAAAGTAGTTTTCAACAAGTTTTCGAGCAGTTTTTAGGCAGTTTTGGAGCGGTTTTTGAAGCAATTTTCAATTCAGGAGCGATTTTTGTAGTAGTTTCAGAGCAGTTCTTAGAGCAGCCTTCAAGCAATTTTTAGATCAGTTATTGGAACTGTTCTGGAGCAGTTTTAAGCAGGTCTTAGAGCATTTTTGAAGTAATACGTTATACCTTTTAAGAGCAGTTTTCAAAGCAGTTTTCAAGCAATTTGCAGAGCCTTTTTCGGATATCTTTAAAATTTACCATTAGTTTTCGAGCAGTTTTTAGGTAGTTTTAGGCAGTTTTAGAGCGGTTTTTGACGCAGTTTTCTAGCAACATTCAACGCAGTTTTTAGAACTGTTATTGGAGCTGTTCTCGAGCAGTTTTAAGCAGGTTTTAAAGCATTTTGAAGCAATTTTTATGTAGTTTTGAGAGCAATTTTCGAAGTAGTTCTTAGAGCAGTTTCCAATCCTCCAATGTTCCTCAATAAACGATACAAATGCCACGCCTGAGTCTTCAATTGCACTTATTTCTTCGAATATAAGCAAACAAAATGAGTTCGACTTCAAACATTTCCAGTTGGGAGGCAATTTGCCACTAATGTTATCATGAATTTGAAACTTAACGATCATGATAAATAATTAATTAAACATTTTAAAATGGAATGCTCGATCATTAACACCGAGTGAAGATGAATTTGATGATTTTCTTAAAGTTCAAAATTATATTGCTATTGTGACAGAAACATTTCTTAAATCAAATGTCAAATTGAAAAGCAATCCACATTATGTGGTTCATCGATTCGACAGGTTTACTAGAATTGGCAACATCCAACGGCAAATCAAACATCGAATTTTACCTTCTTTCAATACTAAAGTAATCGAAAGCTTGGAAATCGAAATTGAAACCATTCATGGAATTTATTTAATCGCTGGAGCCATTCCAATGCACCGGTGAACAATCAAATTTCTTTAAACACGATTTGCAAAAACTCACAAGGCATCGACCTAAATTTTTCGCAATAGCATCACAGACTAACAGACATGACAGTATCAGTAAATTCTTTTAAAAATAATTTTTCGTGATGCACTAGTTCCACCTATATTGTACTGCGCGAACTATTTACTATCTGTACACCCCTTGTGTTATGTAAAAGTTTTTTTACTAGTTGGTTTCCCCTCGCTTGTCAACACCGATCAGCTGCTTGCAGGGATGCCTGATTTCATCAACATATTTGAGAATGAATCGACACAATAAATTATTGGATTACGTTGATAATACATTTAACTTTTTCGAGAGGATAACCATTTATTTGACTCAACGTTGTTCATCAAGACTACTTTTTATTGTGTTGGTAGTTTTCACCCGAAATTAAGTGGCGGCAGACCAGAAGCAAGTAAATATTGTAACAAAACGGGTTCGATTTTGTATTGCGTTGGAGGATGAGAAGTAGGCACAATTATGTATATAGTTTTGGCAATATGTATTAAATATGTATCCTGCATGAAATTCGCATGGACGTAAACAAATCAATACATTACAGGAAATTCTGTATGAATGGCAACTCTGTTGGTAAATGAAAAAATAAACACAGTCTAGATGACAGACAGGATGTTTTTGATAGGGTAACGTGGCGCCATCATGACACATGTGAGTACTGTCCCGAATAAAGGAATATTCGAAATGACCGTTAAAATGATTGAAGAATCTAATTTGAGTGTCCTGTCTGTTAGTCTGTGATAGCATGTCCAATGGAATTGTAGGCAAAATAACAGTAATGGTAAAATACTTCATAATCAACTCTCAGCTGGTTAATTTTCAGTTATTTATCCCAGTAATCCGACTTGTTTCTCTTCCGTGAGAAACCCCTCTACAGTTGATCTGGTTCTATCAGATCAAACTCGCATTTGTAGTGAACCGATTACACATGCTGACTTTGGCTCAGATCATTATCCTGTAACATTCAGACTTTCCAACGAAGCTATAATTATTCCAATTAGTTCTATATTCAACTATCACATTGAAAATCATGTGGATCATGAAACTATTTTAGAAAATACTGCGGACATCGACACAGCAATTCATAATTTGAATCATTACATTATCGAAGCTAGAAATCTTTCAGTTCCCAAAGCTGAAACTAAATTAAATTCTCCTATCATCGATGACAATCTTCACTTCAATCAGAAACTGGCAGTCGGATATATTTGTTATGAGCAACAAATATATCCGACTGCCAGTTTCTTATTTATTTGATCAAAATGATTCAAAATTATACAACTGATCGTACTCTTCAGATTCAAGCGTAGCTCAAATCTATATTATTTTCATTTCTGATCTTCCGAATCTACTCGTTGGTTATCAGAAATCGCTATTCTGTGACGACACAAGTCTGTTAGCCACAGTTAGAAATCTACGAGTAATCTGCAGTCGGCTACAAAGAAGCTTAAATATTTTCAGTGACTATCTGTCAAAATGGAAAATTGTACCATACGCAGCAAAAACGCATTTAATTATCTTTCCTCATAAGCCAAGAGCTTCTTTACTTGAACCAAACACTAATCACATACTCAAATTGAATAACTCGGAATTGACATGGTTTGATCAAGCAAAAGACTTAGGTTTGATATATGACAAAAACTTCACCTTCAAGAATCACTATGAATCGTATGAATAAAACGTATAAAACATGAATTTCTATAGTAAATGCTTCATGTGAATCACGTTCCTGTCAAAAGAAGAGGCCTTACTACACAACAACTTTCGAACCTACTACATACTGTAGTATTTACTACAGTTTTCGGTAGATAGCTCCAGAGGTTGCTGCTAAAAATTGGAAAGGGAACATTTTTGCAGCAGTAAGTAGGTAGGTTTCTTGCTTTGCGCATGTTTATGTCAGCTTTCCAGACTCTATGTAGATCAGCATGCAATAAATGCTCAAATTCGAAAGTAGCATTTACTTCATGTTCGAATTTGGGTTTATTCATACCAACACTGAATTTTACTTCGGGAACTTTATTTTTCAGAAGTATGTTCGATATTTGCTCAACGCTTAAGATATAGATAAATACTGAACATTGGACATGCGACTGTTTCAAATGGTCCCAACCAACAAAACATATTTTCAAACATGGACTATTCCTATTCAGGCTATTTGTTGAAAAGAAAATGAAAAAAATGCTTTCGGAAAATCAACCGTCATCTGTTCGTATGTTTTTCAAACAAATCAAAATAAAAAAAAAACATCCAAGCCGGGTTTGATTTATTTTCGCTTGGCTGACGATTTGAGGAGCACCCACGCCATGTTGGCGGGGGTAATTATTTTTATCAAAGGAATGACATCATTTAGGCAAAGATTTCTCTGGTTCCGCACTGGCGACTGGTTGACAGAAACCGTGACCGGCAGATGAGGAATCAATGTTTTATGTCATAGCTTATGGCCGATGACAGCAGTTTGAAAAATGTATCAGTTTTCGGTAGTGGACATTGTTTTGCCAAAAAACATCAACGCAGAGCTTCATTCGATTTGCAGCTGTCATCGTCCGTTAAAAGACACCTACTAGATCTTCGACCTGCGATGAACGAACAAACCCTGATGTCTTAATCAATAATCTGGAAATAATTTAGTTCCATTGGCCAGACTGAAAAGCAGTAGGCATGGAATTATCTATGCGTCTGCATTTGCATTTATTCCGCAGTTGCTTTGGTGCCCATTCCGACCAACGACGGCAAATCCCAAGTGGTTGCATTTATTAACGCTGCATCCATAATGAGATCACTCTCATTGCATGCTGTCGTAGGCAATTAATAAAGGAAATCAATTCGATGCGATTAATTAGCAATGGGATTATAATCAAGTATGTAGTTCAGTGTATGGGCGAGCAGTAGCTCAAGTTGATGAACGGCATTTAAAAAGCTGTTATTAGAATTTGAATTTTAAATAATGGTAGGAAACATTTAAAATCTTGGTCGTCTTTCCTCACTAATCTATGTCTCAGTTTTTGTCTCTCTTTATAATCCTACTGATGGCAGAACGAATCACCTGTCGCAAATGTCAGTTGGCGAATAACAAAGAAACTAATTTAAAATACAACTCGGAATTAAACTCAAAGGCGTCTATCTGTTGAATTCGACTAATGGATTTAATGAATAGCATTAATTTATGATAAAAATATGATCTGGTGTTTGAAAATGCTGGTTGTATTTGTTTTATACAGCTTGCATGGTATGTAGATATTGAACAAGAATTTTTTTTAAATATGTACTCATCTAATCATGTTGTACTAAAACTTTGAAGAATGATTTACAACCTTCGATTTTAACTTAAATCACTTATTTGATTTATAAATGAATACTTACGATAATCGATTAGCAATGAAATGTGAAAATGATTTCATTTTGATTAATTGAAATGCATCGAACATGCATGTTTGCATGATTTGTTATATCTATGGAAAAATTTATCGTTATATGTGGACGATCAAAATCAAAACCAAAAACACAAAACACAAAACACAAAACACAAAACACAAAACACAAAACACAAAACACAAAACACAAAACACAAAACACAAAACACAAAACACAAAACACAAAACACAAAACACAAAACACAAAACACAAAACACAAAACACAAAACACAAAACACAAAACACAAAACACAAAACACAAAACACAAAACACAAAACACAAAACACAAAACACAAAACACAAAACACAAAACACAAAACACAAAACACAAAACACAAAACACAAAACACAAAACACAAAACACAAAACACAAAACACAAAACACAAAACACAAAACACAAAACACAAAACACAAAACACAAAACACAAAACACAAAACACAAAACACAAAACACAAAACACAAAACACAAAACACAAAACACAAAACACAAAACACAAAACACAAAACACAAAACACAAAACACAAAACACAAAACACAAAACACAAAACACAAAACACAAAACACAAAACACAAAACACAAAACACAAAACACAAAACACAAAACACAAAACACAAAACACAAAACACAAAACACAAAACACAAAACACAAAACACAAAACACAAAACACAAAACACAAAACACAAAACACAAAACACAAAACACAAAACACAAAACACAAAACTCAAAACTCAAACTTCTCAAGTCCCAAGTCCCAAGTCCAAAGTCCCCTTTCTCATATCACTGTGGTATTCTTCGAAATAATTTTCTTTGCTTTTTGAAAGAAAACAGAAAAGTTTGCTTCTGCATCGACTAATACAACCACTAATAGTTCCACTATTTCCGGTGCTTTTGGAATCGGAAATCTTTATAGTCGAATTCACTTTGTTTGGCTTTCTTCTGCAATTGATTATCGGTAGGAATAATCTTGAGATCTTTTTAGAATTTTTTTTACGTTTTTTGCTTCGTCGCTTTATAAGGATGGTATAAAACTTTTAATTTTCTCCGCCCTATCATTTGAACCTGCGTTTGTGTCAAGTTCACTATTTCCGGTATTTCTGGACTCGGAAACCGAGAACCAGAACTTATTTGCCCTCCTACAGACAATGAATACCGATGGAAACAGTTTTGACCCGAGTTTAGAATGACTTTTACGTATCTTGCTCCGCCACTTCGTGCGACGAATTACAATTTTTATTCGAACCCGTAATTTCTGAACCGAAATTCGGATTCGAATGAAATGCAGGAACGCCGTATAAGACCATCAGATCGTTCATTTGAACCATAGCACAGTGAGAAAAAATCTATAAAAACCCGCAAAGAATTCTGTAACTCATGAACTAATTGAGATAGCGTCTTATGTAAAAATGTCCAAGGAATTCAATGGAATGGTTTACAATGGCCGCACGAATCGCAGTTCTGCTCGTTTTACCCCAAATGTACAGCAGTTTTGTGGTTTCCTGTAACATTCGTTCTGTAACTTGAAAAGAAGTCGAGTACGGTATTCTGGAATAGCCTACTTTCACGTAAAAAAGTCTGGAGAATCGATTAGAAGAACCCACACTGGCCGCACGAAACGTTTTGGTGGCTTTTTTACCCCAATTCCTCCATTTCATGAGATCCTTACTGTAAATCGTTCTTAAATTTTGGTAGAACTTCCTGCAAGTTTGCTCAATCTGGCTTATCTTAAGTAAAAACCTGTTTTAATCCACCTAGTGATGTAATGATCCCATTCTCATATCAATCACACTATCATAAAAAAACTGTGGTATTCTTCAAAATTTTTTTCGATTCTTAAAAGAATAACCAAAATCGGTTTGTTTCACCGTCTACTGATAAAAACTAACAATTGGAAAAGATTTGAGGTCGATTTAGAAATTTTTTTAAGGTTGTTCCCCATTTTCAGGGATGGTATACCATTTTCAACACACTTTACCCTATATTTCCGGATCCGGAAGTCGGATCCGCATGAAATTCAGGAATTACGCATGGGACTACAGAACCTTTGATTTGAACCTAAGTTTGTGAAAATCAGTTCAGCCATCTCTGAGAAAAGTTAGTGCACTTATTTTCATATATTTTTACACATTTTACTCCATAATTCCGGAACCGTAAGTCGGATTCAAATAATATTCAGGAATTTTGTATAGGACCACAAGACCTATAATTTGAATTTAAGTTTGTGAAAATCGGTTCAGCCATCTCCAAGAAAAGTTAGTGCAAAAAACGTTACATATACACATACGCACACACACACATACACACACAGACATTTTGTGTACTTGACGAACTGAGTCGAATGGTATATGACACTCGGCCCTCCGGGCCTCGGTTCAAAAGTCGGTTTTCACAGTGATTTCATAACCTTTCTATATGAGAAATAAAAAAAGAAGAAATAATAGGCCCAAGTTTGAATTTTTAAAATTTTTTTAATAATTTTTAATTTTTTTCTTGAAACCAACTTTAAAGGTTGTTTTGTGGAATTGCTTTTTTGAAAGCTAAGAAAAAGACGCACATTTCATGTCTTGGACGAATTTTTGTATCTTTATTAGATTTTGCAGTGTAGGCTGTTGAAAAAAGGCTCTTTTTTGTAAACGCGAAACTTAAAAAAATCATATCTCAAAAATTCCACGTACCACATTGAAAAAAAAAATACGTATCGAAAATTTCCGAGTTCTTTTCCGAAAAAAATAGTCAGAAAAAAATGGGTGGCTGAAACCAGAAAAGTTCATGCTAACCCGATCAACAAGGGAGAACAAAATTGTATGTGGGGTTGTTTCGTTTTTTCTATCTAAATTAGTCATAATCTTGGTCTCGTTAATAGTTAAAATAACAGAAATTATAACTTAATTTAATCTGGCTGGTAAAAAAATTGTTACAAATTGGTAAAAAAATTGTTACAATGTAAATATCAATATTATATGTAAATTTGTTAAAAAATTTAGTACAACTTTTCAGCTATTATTACCCATTTTTTTGGGGGAAAGGTTTTACCGTGCAAATCTAATATAGATTCGCGACGTAGGATGAAATTGCATACCTTTAGGCGTTTCGATTTGCCATAAAAAAGTCCTGCAGTTGCGCGACTTGTGGTTTCGAACCGGGAAGTATTGAGTTGCTACCATACGCTACGATTGCATTGGGGCATGAGAACCTACTGAGGATAGCATGATATATTGGCATCATATAATAACTAGTGTAAGTCTATATTGCTCCCCACCTCTTTCGTCGTTTCCTTTCAAACGGTAAATGAATGACAAAGGGGCTATTTTAGAGCATGAGCTATGAGCTGCTGAAGAATAGTAATAAATGAACGGAAATGACTAAATTCAGTGAAACAAATTTCTTACTACCTTACAGAATCTGAGGAAGTTTACTAATGAATGACAATTTTTCCAATTTTTTTTTGTACCAAGAGGGCCGACTTTCAAATAACATTCGAATCAGTTCGCTTGTTCAATTGAAGTAGTGAATTGTCTGTACGTGTATGTATGTCGATTGGCGGGCATATTTGATTGAAATGTACACCTAATTTTCTCGGAGATGGCTGAATCGAATTTCTTAAATTTAGATAAGAATAAAAATTCGTTGGAAAGACAGTGAAAAATCTGATAAAGTGTATATAATATCGATTCGATTAGCATGTTTTTATGATTGATGATCAATCAATTGCCTAATAGTCAGGTTAGTTTGCGATATCCGCTGCCAGGGCAAGTATTGTTTAAACACCATCAAAATTGAACTTTTATTCCGGTTTGATTGTTTGATATCTACCTAGATTGACTCACAGAAAAATGATTCAAATGGAAGGTCTCATAATGAGGGTCGGTTGCTTTAAACTCAACATAGCAAATTTTAAATCCCAGCTCACGGTTCCGGATTGGAAGTAATCAATATATTATGAAATGAGACTATCATAAATTTATCAGATATGAATAGATTGAACTTTTCAAATCGAAGGTGCGATAAACCGTTTTTGTCTGATTCATGAATGAACGGGCAAAATGCGATATCTGCAATTCGTAGATCTTTTTGACCTGGATGATGACCTAACCAACTAATTTCGATTTTACTGGTTTTGAATCCAAAAATGGTGAAAGTGAACAGTGAACATTTTTCAATGTAGTATTAGCAAAGCTTTTTATTTAGATTCAATCCACAAATCATACCAATCAAAGGTTGAGTAAAACAGCTATCTTATTAGCAAAACCTTTGTTACCTTCTAAGTAAATGTTAAGAATTTATGAACGGGAGTGATAAGCATCTAATATGCATCTCTACAAAATCGGCATATCAAAAGTACAGAATAATATTCATCTAAAGCCTAAAATCAATATCCTTGACCCACCACAACTACTCAATCATCGGATAAGCATAGTATAAAGTACAGCAAGAACTAAAACTAAAGTTTTTTTCCAGATTTTTTTTTCTCGATTTCCAGTATATCCGGGGTCCGGTAAAACTAAAATCGCTATTTTCAATCTATGTACAACTAAAACTCCAACAATCGGTCACCGATAAAGTTAAAGAATTCAAGCATTAATTTGACTCCAAGCTTATGAAAATCATCTCTGAGGAAACATTTCAAAATTCAATGAACTGAGTCGAGTGCTACATCACTTTATCCAATACTTAACACTCGAATTTTAAAGCTTTTGCCTTACCTTTCTTTGTTCGTAAGAGAAAAAGCGTAAAATCATCTTGAAAAATATTTATTTTCAATTTAAAATAAATATTTGAATAAAAACTTTACACAGTTTAAGTAAGAATTACTTAGGAACTTTCTCAACTTTTTTTTCCGTCTTTCCAAAATCAAATACCAAATTATTGTTTTTAAAAGCATCTTCAGGTATGTGAAATTGGAAAATATATTTGTTAATGCTCTTTATTGAAGCATAGCATTTTTCGGGTTGAAAGTCAAAAACAATATCGACAAGAGTGTGTGAACTCTTTTTTCTCAATTCTCTAGTATAGTTTTACCTGAAATATAACGGCCCTTAATATAGTATCTGGACTTGCTATAATCTTAATAAAATCTGAATGTTTGTTTCTGATTTGGAATCATATTTATATGATATAAATATGATTCCAAATCAGAAACAATGAGATATAAATATTAAGCTCATATATAATTTTGATAGAATTCTGTTATGCTCTGTTGAACGGGAATCCAACAGTAAGTCATTGCAATCTATAAAAGTGTAAAAGTGTCTCATATCATTAACTTTCCAGCTAATGTTGCTGAATCTGACATAACAACGAATACGATATTCCATTCGTTTTTATACGAGGGAGATTAACGGTAAGAAAACTATCTTCTAATCGGTGAACGTACAAATGTATAAGAATTAAAATACATTGGCCACAACGCCATCAACCAGGGGTTTCATTACCGCAAACTTTACCATTCTCTTCTAATTTACGAAACCGCAGACACTACCTTGCTCCAAATCCCTAGATTTCCACTGATGTCGGTTGTTCCGGTAGGTTAATCGTTTTGTTCCAATCTAAAGATGAAATAAAAAAACAATCTCGCCGACCACCAACTATCAGATATCGGCGGCGAGTGCTCTGTAGGAAGACTGCAATTAAGCTAAAGTACAATTACGGTTACACACACACACACACAGGTGTAATTGTGCCTGTTGCTCTACTCGGGGAACAGGCCGCGAATGATGTACTTGCTGTTCGAACATAGCTCAAGCAAATCGACGCGTTGCGGTGCAGTCTCTAACTCGATGAATTATGTTTATCATGTTCCTCGCCGTTGTCCGGAGAGATGCTAATGATGCGATGGAATTGGCCAATGTTTGCATAGGTAATTATTTTCCGGCTTTTTTCGCGCACCATGGAACTTGAATTGATTGGTTCGAAGCCAATCAAGCAGCAGGTAAAAAGCCGTCCAAGAAAAACGAGAAAGTTTCAACGTGACTGACGCTATCGGATGAAAAGCTAGTAAGAGTGCTTCATAATTGATCGAGTAGACGACCGTCTCGAAACACACAACATTTGTAACTGATCGTCGTATCGATCGTTTTTTTTTAATTGACATTCAAAGCAAGAACTTCGTCCGGTTCGGCGGAGAACGGAGGCGAAGAAGGCAAAACGAATCACGAAAATATGACGAATTATCACCTAGCGATTAAACGGGAACCTCACGGCTGAGCGTTTTCTCCGTCAGGCGTGACTTGACAGATTCAATCAAGCGCTTTCAATCAAACTCATCTCGACACAAACATCGGAACGAGTGTGGCGCAACGTGCGGCGTGGAATTCCTCGGAAGCGTTTCCAACCGCAACTGAGTCGGACTCAGACAATACCGACCATTTACGAATCTAGACCACAGCTCGGTGAATGAAGTAAATAGTTTCAAGTATCCAATCTCTATCTAGAGCCGTCTCGATCAAATATTCTTCGCCTCCCACACCGTTCCTCTCGATTGTGACTTGAAATGCTTTATTAAAGAAGATGAGTTTCTTGATTCTACTATTCGGTGCGTTGAATTCGTGATGCCCTACCGGGATCTGAGCAAATAACAGTTTCCGTTAGCTTTTCCGACTTAGCTGTTCAGCTTGATATTCGCATCACTCCATCAACTTCATCGTTTGGCCTTGGGATACCCGTCAAAAAAGTTAAGCGACGGTACGACGGTTTTGCTGAGCTTAGAAAAAGAAAAGCTTATGCCAACGGATCAAATTTCCAAACGAACCAACTGACAAAGTGTAAACAAACACCGGCCACAGGTCGCCAACTCATTTGAGGGGGGGGTTGTGAAGTTTGAGGTAACTGTAGTGTCCGATTACAGCAGCAGCAGATTCCTCACGTGCGACAGAGCCGACAATGTACGGTGTTTACTATTTGCTGCTGCCATCCCCAGATGCGAGATGGGGGCCAACCTGGCAAGACCCCGACGCGCGAATCTGACACCGAAAACACGCCCTCCTGACTTACCTCGGTGACCTCGTGGTGAAACCCGGCGAAAGTGGTTCCGTGCCAAGCGAAACGCTGTGCGCAGAATTGAAATGGTCGAGTGTTGACCATTTGTGACTGAGAGAGAGAGAGAAAATGGAGAGATTGATGGAAACCGACGAAATTACCTGAGAGTGAAAGGAAAATGTTGCGTGAGAGAGGCAGAAACGGTATGAGATTGTCGCATGGGAGAGAATGCAACACAACAAGTGCGTTTGTTTGTTGCACGAGGGGTGATTAAATGATTGGGACATGCTTTTTGGCGGCAGAGACAATCAAAAGGTGTTTGTTAAAAAGATTAATACGCCTTTTGTTTTTCTTATTAAAAGCCATTCGACTCAGTTCGTCAAGATCAGGAAATGTGTACGTATGTGCTTGTAACAAAAATGTTCACAAAAACAATCTTAGATTAAATTGAAAGGTATAATCGGTATTCGTTCATTCAGTAAAAACCATTCAAGCGAAGAGGTTGTGTTTCGATTGTACTGGCTCGTGAGTTAACGGCTGATACCGAGACAATTCTAAGCTTCAGGTAGTTAAACTGCCCATAGCAAACGTAATATTCGGGGCGTTTCCCGACTGGAAAGCTAGCAACGAAGGCCATCCCGTTCATACGCACAGAGGTGTAGAAACACAGAGGTGCGAGAGCATAGAAGTGACGAGTCACAGAGGTGCCATCGCATAAAGGTGCGAAGACGAAGGGGTGCAAAGGCACAAAGGTGCTAAAGCAACCCAGTGCTGATCTACCAGGTACCAGAATTTGTACGCTGCGTAGGATCAAAAGAGACGGCATATATCGCGAGGTGCTACACTGCAAGCATCGCATTTGATCGCCACCAAGAGCAAAAGCACTGTACCTGGGGTCAGGTACAGGCAGCACAGCAAGTGCAGTGGTGTTCACAACGACGGCAGAGCAACTGAGATAGCAGTAAACGACAGAAGACTGCCAATTGGAAACAGCAGAAGACTGCCAATTGGAAATCGTTGGAAGAGCTTCACGTCGTTCTTCACGATAAAGGAACAGAGACATCAGCTACAAGGTAGATTTAATTTAATTTATTTTTTATTTCTTATATCTGAAATTTTACTAAACATAAGTTTTTATTTTGGTATTATTAATTTACAAAAAAATTTAATGTAATGGATGATCTTATGGAAGATCATCCGAATCCGATTCCGGATACTAGTAAGAGTTTAAATACTCCGAGGGCTAAACATTATCCACAGGGTACCACTGGGCCATGGATAGTCTATCTTCGAAAAAAAGAAAAGATTTTAAATTTGATGCAAATTACCAAGGATTTGACATCACATTTCTCTGAAGTTAAAGAAATATGTAAAGTTAATAGAGATAAAATTCGAGTTGTTGTCAATGACTTGAAACAGGCGAACGAAATTGTAACCTGTAAATTATTTTCTGTTGAATATCGAGTTTACATTCCATCGAAGGAGGTGGAAATTGACGGTGTCGTGACTGAAGCAAGTCTGACGGCCGATGATTTACTTAAAAATGGAGTTGGTCGTTTTAAAAACTCCATGCTTGAGGGAGTTAAGATACTCGAGTGCAAGCAATTGTACTCAGCATCTATTGTCGATGGAAAAAAGTCGTATCGTCCCTCAGATTCGTTTCGTGTAACATTTGCCGGATCTGCGTTGCCTAGCCATGTCTATATCGATAAAATTCGTCTTCCTGTTCGGCTTTTCGTACCGCATGTTATGAATTGCACGAACTGTAAAAAATTCGGGCATACAGCTACTTACTGTAGTAATAAGTCCAAATGTATCAAATGTCAAGGGCCTCATAAGGATAATCTTTGCGATAAAAATGTTGAAAAATGTGTTTATTGTGGGGAGAGACCTCATGATGATCTTTCAGTATGCGCTGCATTTAAGTTGCGTAAAGACAAAATGAAGCTTTCTTTAAAAGCACGGTCTAAGCGCACATATGCAGAAATGCTTAAAACGGTCATACATGTCTCCCCCTTGGAAACCGAAAACGGTTTTTCAAATCTTATGGAGCCAGAGGAATCTGACTCCGACGGAAATAGTGAAGATACCTCGTTTGTCACTCCTCAAGGGTCTGTTAAGAGGAGATTAACAAACCACAAAATACCTAAAAAGACACCTAAAATTACATCTTCAAAAAAAGATCCCCGTGTTAAAGCTAAAAAGCCAAATTTAAAACCAAAAACTGTGCCTCCTGGTTTGTCAAATTCACAAACCAATCCAGAAACTAGCTCAAGGAAAGACAATAATCCAGTGGGCTCCGTTTCACATTCACCAACAGGATTACTTATGTTTTCGGAAATTGTAGAATGGATTTTCGCAGCATTCAATATTTCTGAACCTCTAAAGACTATCATAACGGCATTCCTTCCAATAGCTAGAACTTTTTTGAAACAGTTATCAGCTCAATGGCCAGTTCTTTCAGGTTTTGTATCATTTGATGGATAATTTATCATCCGCCGCAAATGATTCAATCACTGTCCTGCAGTGGAATTGTCGAAGCATCATGCCAAAACTTGATTCATTTAAAGTTTTGTTGCATAGTCAAAAATGTGATGTATTTACTTTGTGCGAAACATGGCTTACATCAAACATAGCCTTAAGTTTTAATGACTTTAACATTATACGTCTCGATAGAGACTCTCCGTATGGTGGAGTGCTTTTAGGAATTAAGAAATGTTATTCCTTTTATAGATTAAATATTCCTTCGACTTCTAGTATAGAAGTTGTTGCTTGTCAAATAAACATTAAAGGAAAGGACATTTGCATTGCTTCAGTATATATTCCTCCAAGAGCTCAAGTTGGACAACGACAGCTTAATGAAATTGTCGAAGCCCTTCCTGCTCCACGTTTGATTTTAGGAGATTTCAATTCGCACGGAATGATGTGGGGTTCCGTTTACAATGATAGCAGATCATCCTTAATATATAATATTTGCGACAATTTTAGCATGACGGTACTAAATATGGGTAGCATGACACGGATCCCAAGACCTCCTGCACGTCCAAGTGCATTAGATTTATCTCTTTGCTCGACTTCAATTCGACTAGATTGCACCTGGAAAGTATTTCCTGATTTACACGGTAGCGATCATTTACCAATCATCATCTCAATTAGCAGTAACAAAGGCATTGCTAATTCAGTTAATATTCCATATGATTTGACAAAAAATATTGACTGGATTAAATACCAAAGTAATATTTCAAGTGCCTTAACTTCAATGGAAGAGCTCCCCCCACTTGAAGAATATGACTTCCTCGTTTGTTCGATTCTGGAGGCCGCAGAACAAGCCCAAACCAAACGATTTCTTGGTCCATCGTCTAACAGAAGGCCTCCAAACCCTTGGTGGGACAAAGAGTGCTCAGATGCTAAGCACGCGAAACAAAATGCCTTCAAGATGTTTTTAAAACGAGGAGGAGGAACTCCTCAGAATTTTGAAAAATTCTTGACTTTAGAAACCAAGTACAAGAGCATACTTCGGGCCAAGAAATGTAGCTATTGGAGACATTTTGTCGAAGGTTTGTCAAGAGAAACCTCAATGAGCACTCTTTGGAATACGGCCAGACGAATGAGGAATCGTAACGTAGGAAATGAGAGTGAGGAATACTCGAACCGATGGATATTTGATTTTGCGAGGAAAGTTTGTCCAGATTCTGTTCCTACGCATAGCATTATTAGGGAATCTTTTTCAAATAATGGTTCCATTGATAGCCCCTTTTCTATGATGGAATTTTCCATAGCACTCATGTCTTGTAACAATAACGCTCCTGGGTTGGACAGAATTAAATTCAACTTGGTGAAGAATCTGCCCGACCTCGCAAAAAGACGTTTGTTGGAATTGTTCAACAAGCTTCTTGAGCAAAATATTGTTCCACCTGACTGGAGGCAAGTGAAAGTTATCGCCATTCAAAAGCCGGGGAAACCAGCTTCCAATCACAACTCATATAGACCCATCGCGATGTTGTCCTGCATCAGAAAATTGTTCGAAAAAATTATTCTACGACGTCTCGACACTTGGGTCGAGACGAACGGTTTGTTGTCAGATACTCAGTTTGGCTTCCGTAGAAATAAAGGGACGAATGATTGCCTTGCATTACTTTCGTCTGACATCCAAATTGCCTTCGCTCAAAAGCAACAAATGGCATCTGTATTTTTAGACATTAAAGGAGCATTTGATTCAGTTTCCATTGATGTTCTTTCAGACAAGCTTCACCAACATGGACTCCCAGCGGTTATAAATAATTATTTGCACAACCTTTTGTCAGAGAAACGCATGCATTTTTCACATGGCGATTTGGTAACATTCAGAATTAGCTACATGGGTCTACCGCAAGGCTCTTGCCTCAGTCCGCTCCTCTATAATTTTTACGTAAATGACATTGACAGCTGTCTAGTATCCCCATGTACACTAAGACAATTGGCAGATGATGGCGTAGTTTCAGTTACTGGACCCAAAGCTATTGATCTGCATAAACCATTGCAAGATACCTTAGATAACTTGTCCGATTGGGCTGTTCATCTTGGTATCGAATTCTCTGCGGAGAAAACAGAATTAGTCGTCTTTTCAAGAAAGCATGATCCCGCGCAGCTTCAGCTCCATATGATGGGAAGAATGATCCAACAGGTTTTGACTTTCAAATACCTCGGGGTGTGGTTTGATTCCAAATGCACGTGGGGAGGACACATTAGGTTTCTGATAACAAAATGCCAACAAAGAGTAAATTTTCTTCGAACAATAACCGGATCTTGGTGGGGTGCTCATCCGGAAGATCTAATAAAATTGTATCAGACAACGATACTTTCAGTGATGGAATATGGATGCGTTTGCTTTCGTTCCGCTGCAAACTCTCATATTATCAAATTAGAGCGAATTCAATATCGTTGTTTGCGAATTGCTTTAGGCTGCATGCATTCGACACATACAATGAGTCTTGAAGTTCTGGCGGGAGTTCTTCCATTGAAGGATCGTTTTTGGGAGCTTTCGTCGCGACTGCTAATAAGATGCGAGGTACTGAATCCCCTAGTTATTAATAACTTCGAAAGGCTAGTTGAGCTTCAATCTCAAACAAGATTCATGACTGTATATTTTAACCATATGTCACAGGAAATCAACCCTTCAAGATATATTCCTATCCGTGTCAGCCTCCTAAATGTCCCTGACTCAACTTTATTTTTCGACACATCCATGCAGCGCGAAGTGCGTGGAATTCCGGAACACCTACGCTCGTTGGAAATCCCAAAAATATTTACAAGTAAGTTCAGGCATATCGACTCTGAGAAAATGTTTTACACGGACGGATCGCGAATTGAAGAAGCGACAGGGTTTGGTATGTTCAACAATAATGTTTCGGTCTCCTTTAGGCTTCAAGAACCTGCATCTGTTTATATAGCAGAGTTAGCAGCAGTTCATTATAGTTTGAGTATAATCGTCACATTATCTCCAAACCATTATTTTCTTTTCACAGATAGTCTGAGTGCAATTGAAGCCATTCGCTCAAAGGCTGCTGGCAAAAATGAACCTTTTTTCTTGGGCAAAATAAAACAGTGCCTGAACGTCATATTGAATAATAATTATCAAATCACAATAGTTTGGGTTCCGGCTCATTGCTCCATTCCAGGCAATGAAAGAGCCGATATTTTAGCCAAACGTGGTGCTATTGAGGGTGAAATTTATGAGAGACCAATTGCTTTCAATGAATTCTATAGCGCGTCTCGCCAAAGAACACTTGCCAGCTGGCAAGCTTCTTGGGATAAAGATGATCTGGGTCGGTGGATGCACTCAATTATTCCTAAAATATCGACAAAGGCATGGTTCAGGGGACTGGATGTGAGTAGAGATTTCATTCGTGTGATGTCCAGACTCATGTCCAATCACTACACGTTAGATGCACATCTCCTTCGAATTGGACTTTCCGAGACTAATCATTGTGCTTGTGGCGAAGGTTACCGCGATATTGACCATGTTGTTTGGACATGCGTGGAGTATCGTGATGTCAGATCTCAACTAATAAATTCCTTGCGTACCCAAGGTAGACTATCCAATGTCCCAGTTCGCGACATTCTTGCTTGTCGTGACGTTCCTTACATGAAACTTCTTTATTATTTCATTAAGTCCATTGGAGTTCCAATTTAAATTTTATTTTATGTTAGATTGTTTTCTCTTCCATGAGCTCAACCAATAGCCAGCTATCTTATATTAAATAAAAGTGATGAACTGATACAAACAAACCTGAAATAGTTATAAGATCATGTACAAAATAAATGTATTTCATTTAATGTAATTTATAATAGCAACTCGCTTGATAAAAACAGTGTTTAGATTTACTAATGAATACCAACATACTAATAGGATATTCGAAATGTATTAGGTTTAAAGTACTATGTATTGTAGATGCCACGGCGAAGAAAAACTTATGTATATTGCCTATGAAATAAACGTATTTATGAAAAAAAAAAAATCGGTATTCGTTATTCGATTAGGGTGTTGTACGTTTACATTAAAAACAAAAACACAACAATCTGCTATTCATGTATACAATTTTGAAACAAGTTAGTTTAGCATAAATTTGAAACTGAAAAGGTGGAAGACCAAAACGTTTTTGAATGGCACAAAACACAGTTTATTTATTATTGCTCTGGTCCAAAGCGAAAAATATGCCAATCACTGCGGGATTCCTCCATTAAAATTTTATCAGGTGTACATTGTGTTTAAAGTGCAGTTGATCAACGAGACTGACATGCTGCTCACTGCATCAAAACAAACATTATAATACGCGTAAATTTGCCTCTCAAACGGAATTATTATATGTTTAGATAAAAGTTAAAATGCCGTTATTCACTCATTATTATAAGCTGAACTCTGGCTAGCAATCGAAAACATCGCTCCAGTCGTAACTTTTAGTGCGTATCAATCGATTTGACGACATTGTTTTCGGGTCATCGTCGGGTGGCGACTAAGATTGATGGAGAGTCCTTTCGGTTTTACGGTTAGTTTGGCGTTTACGGTTCGATCAATATCGAGCCAAACATTACATCCAGAGCACACGCTACTGCTTCGGTTGTGATAGATGTCCGATGTCCAATTCACAACAGTTAAAATTGTGCTTCTGATGATCCGTTCCGGCTGGAATCCGGACGACTATTTAGACGACTAGGGTATTTGTTTATGATTAATAGCCAATGGAATGGAATTACGTTCGTTGGTCGTCAGTAACTAGGAAACACCAGCCAAAGAGAGTGATGATTAGGATGAGTGTCTATATAGGCAAAAACTTAGAAACACGAGAGAACTTGCTTGATATCACGTGATATCCCATTTAATTTAATGTCAACGGTTGGCTGGCCGGACGGAGTATCAAATAACAAATGTTCTCAATCGCAGCAAGCGATAACTCAATTCATATGGAAACAAAAACAAAAGCTACTTCGAAACATGAACGGTATGAAAATTCCCTTGGAATCTTAAGGGCACTCCGCATTCGGCCGAGCCAACCGATCCGAGCTCTCCGGCGTTGACTTCGGCTATGGCTAAGCTACCAGCGTGCGCATGTATAGGTACGCCGGACCCGACACGATTGAAACGGTGCGAAAAGCTCGGTGAGGAATATCGTTGCCAAAGATATGAATTTTATGTCGGGTCCGGCGTACCTATACATGCGCACGCCGGCAGCCCAGTCATAGCCGAAGAGCGAAAAAAAGATCGGCGATGGAAATGTCGGCCGAATGCGGTTTGACCTTTAAAGCTTAAGAATCAAAAGTAAACCAAGTTAACTCGTGTTGGTAATTTGTGTATTGTCAGATCTACACTCAGAATAACAATCATGTTATAGTTACGTGAAAAGTTATTTGAATATTTTCCACCCTACTTTTCACGTACACGTTTAGAAAAAGTTACTCAGAGTTTGAGTACTAGTTACTCATTTTCAAATGATGCATGGAAACGTCAAAAATTGAGTTGTTATCATCAATGATATTGAGTAACTCCTACTCTAAATTTGAGTTTAACGCAAGAACTCGTTTTATGTTACTACTCGCAAGATCAGTCTAAAAGTTGTAATAACCATTTGTAGCAACAGGTTGTATTTTTTGTTAGTGAGATCGCGTATTTCAAGGGTGAGTCGCTCAACACAAACGGTGTTGTGTCTGCAAAAATCGGAATGATAAACTCCGTGTTGTGCTTTAGAATGGAAATGAATATGCTCAAATGTCATTTATGAGGAATAAGTGTATGATTGGTGCCTGAGCATAACTGACATGTACCAGATCGACTGAAAAGTTCGTATCGTTTCTATGAGAGGGCGCCACTAGAATTAAATCCATACCATTTTCACTACTTTTTGATGAAAAAAAGTGCCGCCGATACCAAAAAATGGCTTGATGAGTGTTATCCAGACTCTGCACAGGGCGAAGCAACGATTCATAAGTGGTTTGCAAAATTTCGTACTGCCATATGAGTACCGAAGACGATGAACGCAGTGGACGTCCAAAAGAGGCTGTTACCGATGAAAACGTGAAAAAAATCCACAAAATGGTTTTCAATGACCGTGAAGTGAAGTTGATCGAGATAGCTCACACCCTAAAGATATCAAAGGAACGTGTTGGACATATTATTCACGAATATTTGGATATGAGAAAGCTTTGTGCAAAATGGGTGCCGCGTGAGCTCACAATCGATCAAAAACAACAACGAAAAACCATGCTGAAATTGAACGGATTGGGCTTCGAATTGCTCCCTCATCCACCGTATTCTCCAGATTTGGCCCCCAGTGAATTTTTCCTGTTCTCAGACCTCAAGAGAATGCTCGCTGGTAAAAAAATTTAGAAGCAATGAAGAGGTAATCGCTGAAACTGAGGCCTATTTTGAGGCAAAGGACAAATCGTACTACAAAAATGGTATCGAAAAATTGGAAGATCGCTAAATTCGCTGTATCGCCTCTGATGGCAATTATGTTGAATAATAAAAACAAATTTTGGCAAAAAAATGTGTGTTTCTATTAAACGATACGAAGTTTTCAGCCGAATTGTTATGTTAATTTGCGATTGACACACTACTCCAAGCGACCATCACTTGATATAGTATTGAGTTCAATTACTTAATATTTTAATACAATACACTCAGAAAAGGAGCATTTGTTTTGCAAATTTGTGATAGTTACTCTATTTTTGGTACATCTACAAATAAAGTATTACTCAGTAAATGAGTAGGTTTTACCCAAATATCGTTTCCAGTGGAAAAACTCAAATTTGAGTAACTTCGGAGTTACTCTAAATTAGAGTTGTTCCACTTTTTCTGTAGATGAGTGAGATCTTACTCATTTTTGAGTAACTATTTTTAAGCGTGTAGGTTTTAATGGACTGACATTTAAAAGCTGTTTAATGCATAATCCAGTAGACGTTACGTGTTTCAAAGGTAAAATGTAATGTACTGTTCATATCACATTTACCTACCAGTTCATATCAAATTTAGATACCAAAGAATTACTATTTTATATATTGGTTAAAGTCAAAAGGGAGAGATTTCAGATTTTTATATAAATCTATGAAACGAAAAATACCATGAAAAACAAAACATTTATTTCAGCAAGTTAGCATATAAAATATAAAATTAGCAGCTGAAAATAAAAAGCAACTAATAACGTCGTGGGTTCCTCGAATCGACAAGCCTCCATAAATCGTTTTTGTTGTCACTACCATCCACTCGTTTTTCGGTGGACCAATGGCCTGTTTGAAGCATTCGGTAGGAGCGGGCACACTTCAGGACTCACGCAGGCACTCGATTCAGTCGAACATATGGAAACTTTCACACTGGATTGGTCCGGTCGATGTAGTAAAAAATTGTAATTAAATAACATTTCTCGCAAATACTTACACTACTTACACTTTTAAGGGCCACTGTTCGCCATTTTCAAAATCGAGTTTTTCACACCGGAAATTCACGTAGATTGTTCAACGTTTGGTCAATTCACGTAAACCTTATGTGATGACTCTGTTCATTTTAGGGGATGTTTGTATAACATTCATTTTCGTCACGTAAAATATTCAATTTGACATTCGAAACCATTTCACGTGATTTATCAAGTGAATTGAACGTGAATTTTTATTCGAGTGTATGTGTTTATATATGCAGTGCAACCAGTTTATCAAAGTGGCTTGAGTTTATTGAGTTTCAAAAGATCTCTTTTAACAATAATTTATTCTTAAAATAATGTTAAGCCTGACTATTTGGATGAAATAAAAATTCACTTAATGGATTGTGAACCATTTCTTTAGATTCGAATGTTTTGAAAATCATTGTAGCCATCTTAGAGAAATCGTAGTGCGTTCTACGTAAAATTTTCGAGTACCTTCTGGGATCGAAAACAGATTACCGGTAAAACTGAAATATTTGGTCGTCGACTCTCGAAATCTGTGAACCCGATAAACCCGATAAATTTATGTTTACACTAATCACCCCCCTCCGTTAAGATACCATCGTTGTCACCTCGGACGCCACCATCGTGAGAGACCCAGCCCCAATCGTATTCAATATAGGTTATGGAAAAAAGGTATTTATTCTTTTATTTTACGATTAGGACATTCACACATCCGAATCGTCCCCCGAACTTTAACGCTCTGGGGACTCGGCCGTGAGTGCCCGCTCCAAGACTCCCATACCAGGAATCGGGGTTTTGGCTGATTCCTCTCACGGAATCTTTCTAATACAAATGTCATGTTCGAACGATTATGTTGCCAAAAACGAACCGTGCTAAATTCGAAACGTTATGAAAAACGGTACTGTGCATAGTCTTTTAGGTGCTTAGAAACAATTGCATAAAATAGTATTGCTCCGAAACATCGTTTTATCATCAAGCACGTAAAACTTCTACTTCTAGATAAGGCGAAAAGTCGCTTACCCAAAATTATCGATATCTCCGTTAAAAATGGACGGATTTAAACAATGTATAGCTTGTTGGATAGTTATTACTGTGCGGAATCTAAGTCTTAAAAAATATTCTGTTTTCAAAGTCGATTGTGACAGGTATTGTAAAAAAAAATTAAAGGTTTGTATACAAGACACGACCGAGCACGATTACATTAAAAATGAAACGTTTCTAGGGTTCCCATATTAAATACAAAAACAAAGATGATAATGATTATGATACACTAAACTAAAAATTTATTCAAGTGACTAACTACTAATGCTTAGATTGTTAGCGAATGATAAAATGGACAATTAGATTCATTCATGATCATTGATTCTATCAAAGACATCATATTAACAAGATATCCAGCTCTCACATTTCCCGAACAAATCATTGGCAGCATCCTTTTTTGCGAGTATGGCGCCCTAAGGTGAGTCCGCATCGAATCTCGTTAATAGAAGTAGGGGAGAAAAATGTCAAATTCGTGCGCGCCGAAATAGCAGCACTGCCCTCGCATACAATTGGCATGATATGTTGAATGTGATGCCGTGCGATGGCGTTTCTGGACTGAGTTTGAATTCGCTCCAAGCTGACATGGTCTGATTCTATTCAATTTTGATCCCTTTCCACAAATTTTTACATTATTAAGTTTTTGAATAACTTTCTTTAGCTGGAAATCAATTATGATGATTTCAATGTTAGTTGAAAGCTCAATTTAAGATACAAAATAATATGGCAATAATACGAGGAAGAAAACATGCGAAACAGTGCGCATAAAATATTTAGTTAATTACATTTCTTTTCGCTTTGACATGTTAGGAATATACGGAATGTATACGCAACAAAATTCTGAAATTTTGTTCATATTGTAACTTTATGTTATTAACATATAACGCTTATTGTTTTGAAGCAAATAATTAACCAAATTCTACGAGGGTTACTATTCAAACGATGTATATAAAATTGCAGGTTAGTTTATCTTGAGTTTATCTTTGATACTATATGATATTACCTTTAATAGTTCTGTATATGTGAGTCTGTAGAACTCATTTACACTACTAAACAAAGGAGGCCGCTTTAGGATAAGTTTCAGAAATTAATTTTGAATCTGTTGAAGCGTTTTATTCCTGGTGGGACAACAACTTCTTCGAATTGATACTGCATAGCGATTCGCATTGCATTGTTTTTGTTACACTTAGTCTGGATTTGTTTTTTTACACATTTTTAAGCATACAATATTGAAGCTATCGAATTAATCAAATGAGGAAAATCCATCAACAAATTATCGAGATAAAAGCGCTTCAAATTAGGTCCGAAAAATCTATCGCCAGTAATTCTAAATTCGCCTGATAGTTACCGGAAAATCAGAATAAAATCCTACTATACTATATTGAACACACCGCACACATACAAAAGCGACTATCCAGCGAACGAATGGATGTGACTTTCAACCACTCACTATTCAAACACCTTCACCGGCCTACGAGGCATGCTCGCTCACAGCCAGTGGTTAACTAAAGCACAAATGTATTCGGACATATATTTATAGATCCTCTTTTGTGCGATAGTTCATACTTCGCAAATCGGACGAGAGGATGACATCATTCACGCGCTGCTACTGTGATTGGCTCGTGAAATCATAGGTCAACTTTATCCACATTTTCAATGGTATGCAATTGAAATACTTAAACGACGTTACCCCATAAGTTTAAGTTAATTGGTTCCGAGTTGATTGGTAGTTGAAATATATCAATCCATCAACAAATGACTGAGTTATTAACGTTCAAAATTATGACAGAAAAAGGTTACGCCTCTACTTTTTAAACTTTTAATTTACACCCGGCCCGGTATATCGAAGAGTAAGGCATTTTTAATACTAAAAACTGAAAATGTTTACGTACAACATCGTATAACTCAAAAAGTAAACATCTCAAAACCATTCATTAGCGTGTATTTTTGAGATCTCGTCCTCTCTGTTGACCACACACATACCCACGCGCGCACATACACACACGGACATTTTCTCGTCGAGCTGAATCGATTGGTATATGACACTCGGCCCTCTGAGACTCGGGAAATTTTTAGAATTCTTTACCTATTTTTTTACCATAAATTACTGACCATATTTCCGATAACTATGAGAAAGAATTATGTTGCTGTGTTGAACACAAAAAGAGATATTCACGATGAAGTTCTACTCATTCTAGTACAGAGTAAATTTAGAAAAGGCGCCCCATAGCAAAGTAAGTCGTATTCACGACAAAACATTTAACTTTCTACAAATCAATTGAATTCTTAACCCTGTCTTCAAAACCGAGTCTATTTTAGCTGTCACTTTCCTCTGGTCCAGTTATAATGCGTTCCATGGCCTACTTGCAGCATTTTGCGTACCATTCTTTGATTTATGTAGCAAACGATAAAATGAAACTGAGCTGTAAATGCCAATTCCATGGCGATAAAATAAAAATGAACATACTATTTAGCGACAACAGTGTTACCTACCGATCAGACCCTGTCGGACCAAATTGCCCTCGACAGACATAAAACTCGCTATTTTATGATCACCTAATGGAGGGAACCTTAGGAAGTCGTACATGGTTCAGCTTAATTGTCGCCGGGCAAATCGTCCGTCCCGATTGCACTATCGCGACCATCTGCAAAAATTACTGTTCTCGCCTGAAAGACCGCTCGATGGGAAAGATAATTTATTTGCTATATAACCATACGGAATGTTCCGTTAGGGTGCAGTTATGCTAATTAATGGAAGATTCGTTTTTGCTACAAGTCAACCAATGCTTTCTCGTGTCCGGGCTGACACCGGTCGATATTTCACACGGCCCTCTCCTATTAGGCGGACAGCGATAATAATTTATAGGTGAAGGTGAATTCCATGTTAATGCATCACTTAGTATTCAATTGCATCGGTGTAAACTAGGTGCTTGGGTGTTAATTGGATCGTATAATAATGACAATTAGCGGGTGAAATTGAGACTGCAACCTACCAACAAAATCATATTGACAGATCAATGTAACCAATAAACTGCTACCCAATCGCTAACTGACTTGTCATCTGAACCCACTCATCGATTTGTCCCGCAGGCTGTAAATCTTGTCAAGCTAATTATGTCCATACACAAAACATAAATGGACTCTCGCGGTAGCCCCGCTGCTGACAGACTGCAGCCAACGCATTTTCGTGCACGAACTGAAACGCGATAAAACCTCCGCCAGATGCCTCATGCTTGGTTCGCAAAGCGGCCAATTTGCGAACGCTGATGTGCGTAGGAAGATGAAACAGTCAGAACTATGCGATAGTCGGATATTGGATAAACATTTATTTGCCGCTGCTTTCCAAACTGATTTATGACCTGTCTGTGTTGTTCTGTTTTTGCATTGCAGAGTGGCGAAAGATTGTACATCAAAGTTGCTGATCTGCTGCCAAAGTTCACATTTCTGGGACCCAGTCTGGACGATGCGTTGAACCTTCAACGTGAACACGAACAGTTGCTACGACAAATTCAGGTTAGTAAACAGTTTTTTTTTTCATTGAACCGCTAAAGAGGCCTAACGATTTTACCTTCGATTTCAGAACCTACCGACGCCACTGGAGGAATTCTATCACAAAGTACAGGAAAAGATCGCTTCCAACCAGCGACCAGATCCAATTCTAATCGAAGAAATGGCCGCCTCACTCGGGTTGGTGTGGCAGGACGTGAAAAAGATGCTTCAGGAGCGACGAGATATTATCCTACTGAATGTAAGCTTTTTCGAGCGACTCGGAGAATGCTACGGTAAAATGAGCTCACTGGAAGTGGCCTGTAACGACACAATGATTCCGATCGAAATCGAAGCAGTCCAGGAGTTTCTGGAATCGTTCAAATCTCTTCGCACCGAAATGCTCGCATCCATTTCCAGCGCCCTGAAGGTAGGCAATCAGATGCTGGATAAACTCAAAGAGTTGGCTAACATCGGAACGCTGGACTCACGGCCCAACCACATCAAACAGGATGCTCTGCACGCAGTCAGTCAGGTTGAACGGTGGCTGGAAGATCTATCGAACCGACGGAACAATCTCGAAGTGGCCTGGCAATCCCGCAAAAATCAACTGGAGCAGTGTCTCACCCTAGCGATCCTCGCCAAAGAACTCACCGATATCGAATACAGTCTGAATAGTTCCAAAAACTCCAATCTCAGTTCCTTCACGCTCGGTGATTCCTCGGAGCAGGCTCGAGATTTGCTAGAAATCTATCAAAATCTGAAACCAGAAGCGATGCTACTTCGAGACAAGTCCCTAAAAATCACGAAAGCCACCGAAGAGCTCGTGTCAACGGGATGTTTCGCAGGTGACGAAGCCTGTTCGAAAGCCTACAGTATTCTCGCGGCTTGTACGGAATTTTTGGACGAAATCGACCATCGTGAATCCTTGCTAAGTCAATCGAGGGAATTTTTCGGTCGAGCTGAAAATCTTCTCAGTAAGCTATCTCAAATCGAAATCGAACTCAGTAATTTACACATGCGGCCAAGCTCACCGACGGCTTCGGCTCTACAGATTAAGGCACTGCAAGAAGTTTCCGCCACGGTCGGTGACATTCTCCAGTCCGGTTACTCGCTGATAGACGACGTCGGACGAACTAAACCGGAAGTAGCCGGTGTACAGGAGATGGTCGAACGAATCGAACAAAAGAAGATTGCCTTCGAACGGTACTGTTTGCAGCAAAGTGAACAAAATTTACGATTGACCGAGGCACTGAATGACTTCCTCGAGCGGTACAATCAGTTATTCCAATGGCTAGACGAAACGCGCCAACAACGGATAGTACAAGGCGACGGCATCCACGAAATGGGAATCAACTTGACCGAGGCGAAGGAATGTTTGTTGTTGCATCACCAGCTCCTGAACGATTTGGAGGTGAGTGAATTAAAGTCATGAGTTACGTTGAATTAGTGAATCAGAAGTGCAAAAGTATTCCTTTTGAATTGCTTAAAATCTTAAAATGATCTTAGCAAGACCGACTTCCGTAAGAATTGGCTATTGGAACAACCAAAAACTAAAGTTTTCAAACAGTTATTGACACTGAAAATACACCTGACAAATAACATAGTGCAGGTTGTAGGTGTAGTGGAGTAAAGCATAAAACTATTTTTGCTATATTTTTTGTACTTTTCAAATTTTATTTCTGTAAAAAATTTTTTGTATTAGAAATGTTTTATGGCCGGGTGTCAATTAAAAACTCGGAAATAGTCGCGTTAGGTTTTTTTGCGTGAATACGTCTTACTTTAATATGTAGCACCTTTTCAAAATTCCCCTTGTGTAAGAAAGAATGGCTAGAACTTAATCGTGAATTTGGGCTGATTTTTAGCACAAATTCATTCAGATTGTTCCGGTTAGTTCAGAATAGCAAGATTCAACGCTTACGTTAGGGCTGGAAATAAGCAAATTTTTTGATTCACAGAAAATAAAAAAAATTATCTTTTCATATAATATGTGTAGATGTGTGTAGATATTATAATGAATTTTGAAACGAATGATTTTTGATAAGATAAAGATTGGTTTTACTTAGAGTTTAAAAATGTCTCCATCAGTATCACTGTCTGATTCGGAATCGACATTTCAACAAAGTTAGGCTCATTTCAATGCTAGTCTGTGTTCATTAAACAGGTTTTACGTTCAAATGGCTGTCTCTTACAGTTCCGATAGTGACGTAAACGTCAAAACTGATTACCGTTCAATTTTATTTCATCGGTCGTATCGAAATTCCATGTTTCGTGATGTATTTGAAATTTGTTCAGTAATACCGTCGTGGTGGAGTCAATATCATAAAAAAACCTGTTTTAATCCACCTAGTGGTGTAATGATGCCTTTCTCATGTACATATAATATTGTGGTATTCCATTCAAAATTTATCTCTTCGATTTTTTAAAGGAACCAAGAGATTGTTTGTGCATTAACTAGTATAACATACAGAATAAAACAATGCTTTGATTGCGTGAGTCATCCACATTTCCACAAACCAAAGAACCGACCACCAACTAACATGACACATAAACTCTTCTAGAACGCACTCTAAATTACGATTTAAATGTTTGTTGTATCCAAAAATATTTTAAGTGACGGTGTACAATATTGAACACACTTTACCCTATAATTCCGGAATCGGAAGTCGGCTCCGGATGAAATTCAGGAATTCCGTATGGGACCACGAGACCTTTCATTTGAATCTAAGTTTGTCAAAATCGGTTCAGCCATCTCCGAGAAAACCTAGTGAGATTATTTGACACATACACACACACACATACACACACACAGACATTGCTCAGCTCGATGAACTGAGTCGAATGGTATATGACACATGGCCCTCCGGGCCAATTTTCACTAGTCGGTTTTTCAAGTGATTGCATAACCTTTCTATATGAGAAAGGCAAAACAGATAATAATATTAACATACATGCGGCGATGAATAATAATTATAATGATATGCTGATTAATATTACCTTATTTAGCTTAAATATCATACAGAGAAGTAACATGAATGCAGGATTTTGCTACGCCAATTCAAACATGCCATTCAAACGCTGCGTCAAATAGCGTTTTATTGGGATAATCTAAATAGTGTGTGTGATACTGTTTGAAACATAGCAAATTTCAAAAAGTGATTGAGCGTTATGTGAATGGCTGATAAGTGCAACTTATCGTTGGTGTGCTAAAACCGGACTTAAACTTTCCAGAGCAGAAACGCACTGAGCTGAATGCGAAACGTAAAACTAAATAAGTTTAAAATCATTTTTAGTGCAAGAGCAGAGCAAAAACAATGAATGGAATAACTGGATGAAATCTTAGTCGGTACTTTCAGAGCAAATGTGCTGATTTTTGCATGGAAACTTTTTATGATTTTTGCATGGAAACGTATTATTGTTATTAATACTAATGTTATTTTAATTCACCCCGGTTTTAATCATTAATGGTCATTCGCCGGGGGGTTAAAGTGAAAAAAAATTGCTCGAATTTGCGAATTATCAGGTTTGAAAAGTAGTTTAATAATTAAAATAACTAACGTGATCACTATATTTAATTCTAGATCATACTTGAACAGTTTTAAATTTTTTAGGTTTTTTAAGTAGATAAGAAAAAGTTTTAGAATTATTGAAAAATTACAAATACTTTAACCCACTTCTGAAAACCTAATTATTACCAACTGTGCCGTACGCCAAGGAAAGTAATTAAAAAAGTGTTAGAAAACATAGCTGCCAAAAAATGTAGGGTTTAATTTTCTAACAAAATTGTATAAATATTATATTGTGATCGGGGACTTATCAAAGAGTTAATTAGCACAGGTTGCTATGCCTATTCTCACGCGACTGGAGCATTCGAACCTCGTTCTTGGCTTAATGCGCTGAGAACGTACGAAGTGCATAAATGCACGAGCAAATTTTTGTGTGAGCGGCTAAGTCTCTGAGAATGAGAACCAATTTGTCTCAGCGCAATAAAAAGAGCGTGTAGGCATAAGGTCTGCTGCTACTCTGTTTAATATACAGTTCCCACAATTTAAAAAATAATCGCAATTGTAGTTTTGTTACCTAATTTTTCAATTCACGGTGTTCGGTTTTTTGATTCACAATCTTGATTCACATTTTCGTGCGCAAATCTACTGAACCGATTCTTTTCAAACTTGGAACATACTACATACTTGGTATAAAATGCCTGCACCCTACGTTTTTGAAATTTTTCCATTTTCAAATTATGGGACGAATGTCATATATATGTATGTAACAAAAATATGTACTCGATTTTCTCGGAGATGGCTGAACCGATTTTTACAAACTTAGATTCAATTGAAAGGTCTCATGGTCTCATAGCTTGCTATTGAATTTAATCCCGATCGGACTTCCAATTCCAAAAATATAGATATGATTTTCAAAAAATGAAAAAAAATAATCACTCACTTTTTTCAGAGATGGCTGAACCGATTTTTACAAACTTAGCTTCAAATGAAAGGTCTTATAGTTTCCAAAAAAAATCTAGAACGTTTTATCTGGATCCGACTTCCAGTTCCGGAACTAAAACGTGATAAGTGGAGGATTGCCAATTTCATTAGTATTTTTCACGAACGATGGTCAAAAACAGGTACAACTGTCTGAGAAATTCTTCTAGTTTGCAGAGCTTGTTAGTTTGTGGGCATAAAAATTTACGTGGTGATACGGTGGAAGAAGAAAACACAAAACGAACGATGCGTGCTTTATTATATTTCGTACACGCCATGAAGAAACGGTTACGGATGTCTGCTACTGGTGTGTGATATTGGTAAAAGACGATGCTACGGTTGCATAATATGCAATTTTCACAGCTGGTAGGGCAGTAATACCGTTCCAGTTCCGATTTTTGAAGAATTGGAAATGGTGATTAAAAACTGCAAAAATTATCTCACTCGCTTTCCTTCAAGATGTCCAAATGAATTTTAACAAACTTATTGGTTCAAACAAACCTTGTTTTGATTAAAATTGTCAGTAATCCACCTACAAGTGAGGTTATAGTTTTAATTTATCTATACTTAACACATGGATCAATAAGTCCCTAGACTAACAATGGAAACAACATTTTTTTGCAAAATTTTTTTTATTCAACAACATAATCACCTTTTAGGGTGATACAATGGTTCCATCGTTTTTCCAATTTTTCAATACCATGTTTATAAAAAAAATATCTTTCACTTCAAAATAAGCTTCAGTTTCAGCGATGACCTCCTAATTTGAGCCAAATCTTTTTTCCTGGAGCATTTTTTTAAAATCAGCAAAGAGCCAGTAGTCACTGGGGGCTAAATCTGGCGAGTATGGGGGGTGGGGAAGCAGATCAAAGCCCAATTCGTTCAATTTCGCCATTGTTTTCATCGACTTGTGGCAGGGTGCATTTTGTTCCATCGAAAGCAATCGCGGCACCCACTTGGAAAAAACCTTTTTCATGCTCAATTTTTCATGAAGGATAGTAAATACACTTCCATATGATATCTGTGTCATGTAAGCAATCTCACGGAGCTTCACTGTACGATCTTTTTTTATAATTTTTGTCACTTCACTCACATTTTCCGGTGTAACGGCTTCCACAGGTCTACCCGAGCGTTCCGCGTCATTTGTGTCGGTACGACCACGTTTAAACTCGGCGAACCACCGACAAATCGTTGATATTGATGGGCAAGAGTCCGGATAACATTTTTCAATCCATTGTTTCGCTTGCACGGTGTTTTTACCCATTAAAAAAATGTTTTATCAAAACACGAAACTCGGTTTTTTCCATTTTTTAAACAAACTACAAAACGACTTTACTCCAACCTCGATAACGCAGTATATTGCCTGATAGAAAATTCACTTCTTCGGAGAAGTTGTAGACCATACTTTTACAAAAAGAAAACATGCCGAACACACGAACTCTTTGAAATGGATTGGTGTCAAGATATTAGGCATTGTTTACCAGAGGCCCCAAAATGTAGTGGTGCTTTTTTAGGCATAAGTTAGAAGTGGGGACTCTCATATAGAAGGGCTATGCAATCACTGTGAAACCCGATTGTTCAACCGAGGCCGAACTGAGCAAATGTTTGTGTGTGTATGTGTGCATGTATGTTACAAAAATATGCACTCACTTTTCTAGGAGATGGCTGAACTTATTATCACAAACTTAAAATGATAGGTCGTATAGTCTCACAGTTTGCTTTCGAATTTCATCCAGATCCGACATTCGGTTCCGGAGATACAGAGTGATATGCACCAAAAATATGGAAAAAATAGGCGCTCACTTTTTTCAGAGATTGCTGAACTGATTTTCATAAACTTAGATCCAAATGAAAGATCTTATAGTCCCATAGCCTGCTATTGAATTTCATTTGGACTCAATTTCTGATTTCGAGGTTGCAGAGTAATATGTGAACATTAGGTATAAAATGTGCACTCGCACATTATCTCGAAAACGGCTTGACCGATTTTCACAAACTAAGATTGAAACGAAAGGTCTTGAAATTATTTAAATTTTTCAGAACATGTTATCCGGATTTGACTTTCGGTTTTGGAACTAAAATTCGATAAGTGGAAAATTTTCATTTTTTTTCGTAAACGATGGCAAACACAAGTACAAATCCCTTAAAACTAACTGACAAATTCTTCTAGCTTGCCAACCTTATTAGTTTGTGGGCATATAAATTCGATTCGGCACTGATAATTTTCCATTTACTGTTCCAGAAGCACCTAACGTGGTGAAGAAAAACTCCAAAAGTAAAACTCACTTCGATTTCTTAGCGTGACCGATTTTCACAAACTTAGGATCAAATTGAATATCTCATGATCCCATACAAAGCTTTAGAATTATATCGATTTTGATTGGTTCTTTTCGGCAAGCATTAACTGGGAGAGGCGGAAGATATGAAATGAAAAGACGGATTGGTATTCTAGATTGAATCAGTTATAAATTTAGAACGGAAAAGCTAGCCTAGGCAGGCTCATATGAGCATGATCAGAAAAAAGAAATGAATTCTATTTTACCTTCTACTTGAGGGGGTCGAACACTGAATTCGAGTCCCTAAGTATGGTCGGATGTAGTTCTTCACCACACTATGCTACTGACACCAGTAAAATAGAATTCAAAATTTCCCGCCTAGATCCAATCACGCGATTATTATTCTCTTACTACTGACACCGCAGCTGTGTCCAATGCTTTTTTAGGCACCAAGTTAGAAGTGGGGAATTTAAATGAAGGGTCTCATGGTCCCATAGCTTGCTATTGAATTTCATCCCAATCTGTTTTCCAGTTCCGGAGATAAAGCGTGATATGCACTAAAAATGAAAAAAAAAATGCACTCACTTTTTTCAGAGATGGCTGAACCGATTTTCACAAACTTCAAATGAAAAGTCTTATGATCCCATAACCTGTTATTGGATTCCATTGGAATCCGACATCCGGTTCCGGAGTTACCAGATAATATGTGAAAATTTAGGAAAGAATGTGTACTCATCTATTTCGGAAACGGCTTAACCGATTTTCACAAACTAAGATTCAATTTCTAGAACATTTTGTCTGGTTTCTACTTCGGTTCCGAAACTAAAATTTTCACATTCATGAGTATTTTTTCACAAACGATAGTCAAAAACAGGTGCAAATCCAATAAAACTGACTGATAAATTATTCCAGTTTGCAGAACTTGTTAGTTTTTGGGCATACAAACTTAACTCGGCACTACTGGTTCACTCTTCTCCTGTTCCGGAAGCACCAAAGGTAATAAAGGAAAACTCCAAAGGTAAAACTCACTTTGATTTCTCAGTGACGCTTGAACCGATTTTCGCAAAATTTGGTTTAATTTAGAAACCTCATTGTCTCAAAAGCAACTGTGAATTTAATCGCAGTTACCGGGCGTGCCAAAGCTTTCAAACCGCCATGTAGAATGACAACACAACACAACACGCACGATGCGGGTTTTGTTCTATTTGGTACACGCCATTAAGAAAACGAAACTTTTACGAATGTCTGCTACTGGTGCGTGATTTTGGTGAAAAACACTGCGGTTGATAAAAATATTAGCTATTTTATTATGAGTGAGACCAGGAAAATAAAAGAATGTCAATGAATTGAAATTAATTTGAATAAATAAATATTCATAGGAACTTTATACTTCGCGATGCATATGCAATTTTCACAGCCGGTAGTGCAGGTGTAGTGATGTCAGTGAAAACAACAAATAATATTAATGTACATACTGTTATGAAAATTATTTGATTAATAATAATTATAACAGTAATAATAATAATCTTAGTACATTCTTCATGCTGCTGATTTATGTTGTTTAGCTTAACTTAGATATGCAAATGTAACAGAAATGCAGATTCGCTTCGTTTGTTTGATTTCGTTTAATTGTTAATCGAAATAGAGCATGACATAGTAAGTCTGCCAATTGGAATTATTCAGAATAAAATATCATTTCACGGAATTTTTGCTCTTCTCATACGGAAAGGTTATACAATCACTACGAAAACATCTTTGCACCGAGGCCCGAGTGTCATATACCATTGTAGCATTTGTAGCATTTTTGTGCACTCGCTTGTTTCGGAGATGGCTAAGCCGATTTTCACAATCCTATTCCTCTTTTCATTTCATATCTTTCGCCTCTCCCAGTTAATGCTTGCCGAAAAGAACCAATCAATATCGATATAGTAGACATTATGCGGCAATTAAAACAAAATAAGCTTTAGAATTTCATCCGAATACAACTTTCGGTTCCAGAATTACGGGATTAATAAGCGTTAAATTTTTTATACCACTACCTAAAGCGACGAAGCAAAAGAGAGAAATTTGGTTCAAAACTGTTTATTCAGTTGCATAACATGCTTTGTGATTGTTTTACTAATGTTTGTATTATCATTACAACTATTATTGAACACAGCACTTGCTGCTTTTATTAATGACTAGCTGAATTACCCGGCGTTGCTCGGAAATGTTTCGTGAAGGGAAGGCCGAAAAAAATTCTCAAAGTTCTCCTGCTTAGTGAAATACACTTATAGTGAAACACAACTTAGACGGAAACCCGATCGAACAATACTCCGTTCATGTTCAGACAGCGAATGATCAGTGTCCCATCTCAGATTTCACAATAATCATAATTTTCATGGTATTCACGACAAATTGGATCAGTTTTATATTTTAACCCTTTTGTTAGGAACATTTAAAACACCTTTCTCTTTATAAATACCTTCTTAGTAACCTCCAAATTTCATATATATATATATGTGCCTGTAACGTACTTCCGTACTTCCTCGTCACAATCGATCTACAATACCTTTGGCTTCCATGGTTATGAGCACTTGCTACTCCCTTTTCTTTATAAAAATTTTTATGACATCATTAATTGCTCATAACTTTCCATCTGATAATGATTATTTTATAACGAAAGGCTGTTTAACATCATAACTACATTCGTACTATAGAATGACGTTTTTATATGATTTATTTGACCAAGGTTTTAACCATTTTGGTAGTTCATCGGAGAGTAAAACCTATAGAATAATTATTCAGTTAATACAAATGTTGTTGTTATCCTATTTCCATCACCTTGAGTCGACAGTTTTCTTAATTTACATAATAAAATGCACATTGATTGTATGATTTCGTCAATTCAGATCAATGTTGAGAATACTTCATTTCATTCTATAAGGTTTATTTAGACCCGGTTTAACCTAATTATGGTCGTTCACCGGGTGTTGAGAGTACTTATTCCCCCTTCCTCTTGTGAATATTTTTGTGAACCTCTCTCAGTTGCTAGAAATATACTGTACTCGTAAAGAAGTACCAATTTTTCGTAAAACCCGATCAATTTTCCCTTGCACTTTTCATGTTCGGGGTACTTGCTACTCTCTCTCACCCTCAAAATAACCTTATAATCTATTTTGATTTAACTTCCTTTTTGTCAGTGACTTTTAACAGATCTCCTCCATGATTACCCTGAGTAGTGTATCTGTGCTTTTCAAAAAATATCGATTCCCACCTTTGGTACATGTGCCAAACTTGGTGGCGATTCGTTTAGTTGTTTCGTAGTTATGCTGAAACTTAAATACACTCGCGTTCATAGACAGATAAAGATTATTTTCCCTTAGCTCTTTGAATTGTCCGGCAAAATGGAACCAGATCCTTTGAAATTATTCAAAGAAAAATACGACCTTGATATTTTTTCCACTCTCTTGTTTTATAAAAAATGGGAGTCTAGTCTAAATGTCGATTCTATTCAAATTTCGTCATTGACCCTCTCCCACCATGTTAAGGACGCTTCCTACACACGTTCATCCCTTAAAATGTCCTAATGATCATTTCTGAAGAGCAAGAAGTATCTGTGCCAAATTTGATAGCAATCAGAATTTTTTTTCTTGGCCCCTCCTGTTAATGATACTTGCTACGCTTCCTCCTCTATAAAAATACCTTTTTGACTATTTCTGAACAGCAAGAAATAACTGTACCAAATTTTATAGCAATTCGTGCAATAGTTCCGGAGTTATGCCGTTACAAACATTGCACTCCTTTTTTAGAGGCAATTACTACACCCTCTCCTAACAGAATATCCTTATAATCTTATCTAAGTTGTGCAAAAAGTGCCTTCAAAAAATACCGATTCTCGTCAAGTTAGATAATATTTTTAATGACCAGCTTTGTTAAGGACACTTGCTACGCTTCCTCCCCATGGAAATATTCTTATAACCATATCTGAAGAGCAAGAAGTACATGTGCCAGGTTTAATAGCAATCCGTTAAGTAGTTTTGAAGTTATGCCATTACAAACATTACACCCCCCTTTTTAAAGGCACTTGCTGCATCCATCCCCCATTAACTTATATCTACGATATGCAAAATGTTTCTAAGATCTTCATAAAATATCGGTTTTCATCAAGTTATATGAATTTTTTCATGACCCCTCCATGGTGATGACACTTGCTACGCTCCCTCCCCCAAGAAAAATACGCTTATGACCATCTCAGAAGAGCAAGAAGTACATGTGCCAAGTTTAAACATCCAAGTGAACAATCCGTTCAGTAATTCCGGAGTTATGCCATTACAAACATTACACCCCCCTTTTTAAAGGCACTTGCTACATCCACCACCTATATAATCATATATAATATATGCAAAATGTTTCTATGGTCTTAAAAAAGAATCGATTCTCGTCAAATTAGACCAATTTTTTCATGAGCTCCCCCTATTAAGAACACTTACTACGCTCCCTCCCCGCATAGAAATACGCTTATGACCATCTCAGAAGAGCAAGAAGTATATGTGCCAAGTTTGGTGGCAATCCGTTCAGTAGTTTCGGAATTATGCCGTTTTAAACATTACACCCCCCTATTTAAAGGCACTTGCTACATACACCCCCTATATAGTCATATCTAAGGTATGCAAAATGGTTCTACGGTCTTCAAAACGTATCGATTCTTTTCAAGTTATATGAGTTTTTCCATGACCCCCACTTGTTTATGACACTCGCTACGCTCCCTCCCATATAAACATACTCCCTAAACCATCTCTGAAATACAAGAAGTACCTGTGCCAAGTTTGGTGACAATCCGTTCAGTAGTTCCGAAGTTATCGCGTTACAAACATACAAACTTACATCCATTTTTATATATATAGATGTAGTGTCGAATAAATTTCAAATACATCACCACTAATAATCCACTTATCTATCATCCACCCTACGCACACTGAATATTTTCAGAAAGATTCAGTTTTTGTTCATCGACGAATTTATTCATCATGTATTCTGCAAAGGATTGAGATTCAACGGCTTGTGAAAACTCATTTCCCAAAAATCTTCTGTTCGAGAGCCATATCAGATATATTCAATGTGCGAATAGTTTTCTTAAATATCATCGAGCAGAAAGTTCGCTTCTGAACTTTTCACTATTGATTTTTTTGCCATGCGAAATCAGTTTCAGTGTGAATCACGTTGTCAAAAAATCAGTACTGAACTTTTCTGTAGTGAGTTTTCTGATGGATGATTCTTTTGTCTAAAAATCATTTGTGAAAAATTTCAGTCGCTATTTTCGAAATGTGGATTTTTTCCCAACGCTGCTGGTGATTCAAATCAATTTCGGCTATGCTAGTCCTCGGAATTAGGTTTCGGAAGCACTGGAAATAGTGGTCAAATACTAATGTCAAAGATGGACGAATCGATTTTCACAAACTTATAGAAGGAAAAGGTTTACGGTTCATACCGAATCACTGAATTCGTTGTGGATAATACTTCCAGTTCCGTAACTATAGGGTGTTTTGATTTGTAGGTTTTGCTATATTACGTTCTAACTAACTTTTCTGTATTTATTCAATGAACAGTTATTTTTAGAAATCCACAGTTATATTTATGATGGTATTCGTAATATGAGAAAGGCATCATTGTACCACTAGGTGGATAATTTTCTTCGAGAATAACGGAAATCGGTTTGTTTGACCGTCTACGGATAACAACTATCAATAGGAGAAGATTTGAGGTCGATTTAGAAATTTTTTTACGGTTTTTCGCCCTTTTCAGTGATGGTATAAAGTTTTTAACACGCTTTACCCTATTATTCCGAAACCGTAAGTCGTATTTAATCATAAGACCTTTAATTTAAATCTAAGACGGATCATAAGACCGGGTCTAAGATTATGAAAACCGGTTCAGTCGTTTCTAAGAAATTTCCGGTTTGGAGTAGACGATCATTTTATTTAGATACTTCCGGAATCAGAAACGAAGATCCGGTATACCCAAAATCAATGTATTTGGTCCCAAACCCAAAATCAACTAACCAGATCTATCCAGTTCAGGAATTATACAGCTATTTGAATGTATTTAATTTAACTTTCCCGTGTCATGTATTAGTCTGTAATTCTGGAACCGGAAGTCGTAACCAGATGAAATTTGGTAGGATTGTATGGGGTTGTAAGACCTTAGATTTAATCATACGCTTGTTGAAATTAAACGAACGGTCTTTGAGAAAATCGAGTGCACATTTTTGTTACATACTGGTTTTCATTCTCATTCTTCCGAAGGTTGACATTAGAACGATCAATTAGGAATCTGGTTATCAGCTTCTGGTCATAACCCTGAGCCAGTTTGTCTTTCTATGAAGTCGAAATGATTTATTGAAGTACTAAAAAGAAATATTCATTCTCAATGTCATATGCGGCAAGTTTTTGCCGTACAAATGAAGAGGAAAACATGTGAAAAATGACCTCCATTAATAACTCGTAGTCACTGTAAGAAGAAAAAAAATTACACCATCAGACTAATGAAACACATTTTCTCTCCATTTTCTTTCTCGCCTGTGTACAGATCAAAGGCAACGAAATAAACAACCTGCTGGTCCGGTTGACCCCGAGCTTGGAATATCTGGAGGACGAGCAGCGCGACGACGTCCAGCAGAAGATCGACGTTATCCGGCAAAAGTGGATCGAGCTGAAAAATTACATCATCGTTCGGGTCGATCTGCTAAAACTGTACATTCGATTTCACCAGGAGACGGAAACGCTGCGGAATCTGTTCGAATCATTCGAGATCCAGAAGGCAACGTTCCGCCACGTGGACAACGACAAACCGCTGCTGCAGGCGGCACTGGACAATAATCGGCAACAGTTGGCACAACTGAAACTGATCGGAGAGCAGTGCATCGACGATTTGGAGAAGGTAGGGTCAGCGAGATCTGTCTGGATGCCGATAAATAAAGTAAAGACTAGTAAACCAAGTACTCACAGATTTGTTCATTAAATTAAAGTCTCACGATTGCACCCCTGCTGAAGCAATAAATGTTTGACAGTTGCAGTGCAGTCGAGTGCAGTGCGAAATTGCATGAGCGTCGTTACCACCCAGAAGACCTCAAAGTTGTAGTTTGTCATTTCGAAAGCTTGTCTCCTGGCGCGATCCGTGACAGCCAGACTAAACAGAACAAGTTTCCCACACCAACCATAACATAATGATATGCATTTATTTTACTAGCAGCCACGGAAAAGGGTCTTCCTGGGTGAAACCCGACTTAGTACGTACCGACAGGCCGATCGGAATCTTGGATCGTAGCCAGCAGAAAATTATGCGCCTAAGTATTCTCTGCACCATCGGCCAAACCCTCATCTCATGGGGATTCTGATGTACGATCATTTTCGAATCGTTTTACACAGCTTTTGCGTGATTCGTTTACCGCAAACTTCATCTCTCTTACGATTACGATTTAATATTATGATACTAGTTAGCGCTAGGATGGTGGCCCGAACGGTTTCTTCTTCCGAGACACAAGCAAGGGAACAAAAATATTCAGCACATACATTCATCAGAAACCTTCAAGTTTTTTGTAATCTTTTCATTTTAAAATAAGTTTCGTTCTAATAAAAGAAACAAAAATAATCATCACTTTCATAGTTCCCTAAAAATAACCTTCAAATTCTTCAGCATGCATGCAATTTTATTTTCGAATTTTATTTTCGAACATGTTTTCTTCTAAACCAAAATCAACATTAAGTAGCATTTTCTTTTGTTGCCGATCCCAAAATAAAACACAGCAAATCAGGTTCAAAGTCGTGTTCACACCTGCGCTGCATAATCCCCAAATGCCACGCGCCTCACCTCGCGAATGACGAATGATTTGTTTTCTACGGTTGTCATTTTTCTCGGGATAGAATAATTCACACCTGAAGTTTCGGCGGCGCAACAGCTGTCCCGGTTCCGACTTCCGATCGCACGGTTAGAAAGGCGTGTGTTTTGCGAACAAATTAAATATATTATACAAGGGATTATCGCCTCAGGTTCGTCCGCGGGCAGTGAAGCACGAATTTGTAATGGGAGGTGGGACGGTTTATTATATCTTTACCATGTTTTGATGGCATTGGATAGACAAAAAAAAATGTGCGTGGTGAAAATCTCACGTCAGGAAGGATTTGAGACTAGGTTTTATTTTACAGATTGTGTTCGTGATTTTTTTTGAGACTTTGTGTAGCATTTTATCTTTTTTGTATTCTATTATAGAGATTTTAACCTTGATTATGTTCAAATGAAAGGTCTTATGGTCCTGTAAAAAATCATGAATTTCATTTTGATCCGACCTCAGGTTCCGGAATTATAGGGTGATTAGTATTAAAATTCCAATTTCGAATTACTCACTAACTTTACTAATATATGACGTGACCGATTTTTACAAACTTAATTTATTTAGATATTTATTTATTTACTAGCTGAATTACCCGGCGTTGCTCGGAAATGTTTTGTTCATGTTCAGATTGCGAATCAACAGTGTCCCATCTCAGATGTCACAATAATCATTATGTTCACGGTATTGTCGTCAAATTGGGTCAGTTTTATATTTGAAACCTTTTGTTAGAAACATTTAAAAAATCTTTCTCTCTATAAATACCTTCTTCGTAAGTTCGTAGTTTCATATGTAGATGTACTTGTAACGTACTTGATTTATTATGTATATATGCTTGTAACGTACTTCCGTACTTTCTCGTCACATTCGATCCACAATACCTTTGGGTTCCATGGCTATAAACACTTCCTCTCTCTTTATTAAAAATTTTATGACATCATTATTTCCACGTAATCGCTCAAAATTTTACATCTCATAATGATTATTTTATAACGAAAGGCTGTTTATCATCACAACTACATTCGTACTAAAGGATAACTTTTTTATACCATTTATTTTACCCGGTCTTAACCATTTTGGTCGTTCACCGAGGAGAAGAACGTATAGAATAACGATCCAGTTAATACAAATGTTGTTGTGAACTTATTTCCATCTCCTTGGGTCGACAGTTTTCTCAATTTTCATAAAAAATCCACCTTGATTGTATGATTTCTTCGTCAATTCAAATCATTGTTGAGAATACCTCCCTCTTGTGACTATTTTTGTGAACCTCACTTAGTTGCTAAAAATATGGTGTACTCGTAAAAAGTACCAATTGTTCGTAAAACCCGATAAATTTTCCCTTACACTTTCCATGTTCGGGGCACTTGCTACACTCCCTCTCCCTCAAAATAACCTTAAAATCTATTTTGATGTGAAGGAAGTTTCTGTATTAGTCAAGAAGCATTGTTTCTCATCGAATAAATTTTACATTGCACTTCCCTTTTATTAGTGAACTTACTGCAGATCTCCTCCATGATTACCCTAAGTAGTGTAGAAAGTATCTGTGCTTTTCAAAAATATCGATTCCCACCTTTGGTACATGTGCCAAACTTAATGGTGATTCCTTTAGTTGTTTCGTAGCTAGGCTGAGACTTAAATACACTCACGTTCATAGGCAGATAAAGCATATTTTCCCTTAGTTCTTCGAATTCCTCGGCAAAATGGAACCAGATCTTCTGAAATTATTTAAAGAAAATTGCGTTGCATTCAAATAAATAACAGCAATACTATCTACTACGACCTTGAAATTCTCGCCTTTCTCTTGTTTTACAAAAAAAATGGGAGATGAAAATTTATTTTCAAAAACCGCTCCTTCTAGTCTAAATGTCGATTCTCTTCTAAATTCTAAATTTCGTCATTGACCTCCTCCCCCCTTGTTAAGGACAGTTGCTACAAACTATTCCCCCTGAAATTGTTATAATGATCATCGCTGAAGAGCAAGAAGTATATCGGCCAAATTTGATAGCAATCCGTTCAGTAGTTTCGGAGTTATGTCGTTTTAAACATTACACCCCCCTTTTTAAAGGGACTTGCTACATTCACCCCCCGTATAGTCATATCTAAGGTATGCAAAATGTTTCTATGGTCTTCATAACGTATCGATTCTATTTTTTTTTATTTAAAAGGTATTTTTATTCAGGCCTATTTGCGTACAAGCTTTGCGTGGCCGAATTTGCCGATTTTTGAAATAGTGTATTTTTTGAAGTGGATCTCGTTGTCCCTCTTTTTCAAGGAGGAGAGGAGCTTCCATTTCCTTCCTGCGAGGGTTGAGGGGTACTTTGTTCGTGATTCGTCTCGTCATCCATTGACGCATCGGTGGTTTTGTTGTTGATTTCCGTCTTCTTTTCGTTTTCCTTGATGTTCGCAGTCTTGAGATCGTTGCTAGTTGCTGTAGATGCGCCTTGTTGTACATTGATTGCAGTTGCTGGTTGGTTTGATGGTGAAACAGGAGTACTGCGCTCACTAGTTTACATTGTTGAACGGTTGACCTTGTCTTTGGTTGAAGATGTCCTTTTCGCAGTTTCGGTGCAAGGTTTACCGTAGTGTGCAGGTTGTTCACAAAACAGGCATGTAACCAGCTGATTTTCATAGGTAATCAGCGTTTTACACGGATGTGACCACAAATGATGTAAGATGGAATTGCCTTACGTAGATGCATACGTACCACTCGCACGCCATTCCGGATACCGGGGAAAAAATTCCGCCATACTTCTCTTTCGATGGAAAGGATTTCACCGTACCGCGACATATTCTCCCGAACGTACTGATCGGTGACCTGCGGGGGGAGGTCATGCACGCGTACTTCTATGGCATTGTCCACCATGTGCACAGGGATTTTGTATTCAATGTTATTACACTCAACACTGTGCACCTCGTTGTTAACCGAAGCGAATGCAATTGCATCGCTTTCACGTTTAAACATAATGTACACACAGTTAGACGCCTTGTTGAATTGAATCTCAGTTACTTTATTGGCGGCTAGATGCGTTCGTTCTTTAAGTAAGATTTCAATTTCATTTGCTGCTGGTCTATCTTTGCAACACTTGAAATCTATACAAATTGAATTTTGTCTTGTAGGCCAAGATTCCGCTTTTGTTAAATCGTATTTGATCATTCCGTACACTCTATTGTTCACTGTACTGTATTGTCTTTGTTATATAATCTTCATCACTTACTAGCCCCGTGAAGATTGTTAGCTTGTAATTAATTGTTTGTGAGAAGAACGACGTTCAGGACCACGAGAGAGCAAACTATATTCACGGCTTCTGTGCTTAATGAAGACTCTAATACCAGCACACTGTACCATCTGTGCATATGTGGAATATATTTGCTTCCACTAGCGTTTTGCTTGTGTGGTGCTTTTTGACTGGAAAGGCGTCCTCTTTGTGAGCGGTGGAATTGTTCGCTCACAATTCAATGGAAACTATATATTCATTCACCGGTGAATGAATATTCCAAACCTAATCTTCAGACTTTATTTCTAGCAAGAGCTCATGTCGGCTTATATCGATTCATTACAAATAAAATGAATAAAATAGGGCCTAGATGAGAATTTTGTGGAACTCCTGAAGTGACTAGAATATGATTGGATATCCTCCCTATGAATCGGACCATTTGCTAACGATCAGTCTGTGCCTATTTTTTTGTAGTTTGAATAAGGACATAAGGAGTGTATCGATAAGTAGTTAGCAAAATGCAAACAGTTATTACTCTGAAATGGCTTAAATTTTTGCAACGTGTTTTGCGGTGACATGTTTGTTTATATGTCAATAACAGCTGCGCAATCGATTAGTTTCGATACGGTTTATCGTTTCAATGATGAGTCGAATTGATCCGAAAACGCGAAAGAAAATTCTGCCCACTTGGTGCTCAGAAAGTGGTGTCTCGTACAACGAAATTGCAAAACGGGTAAAAGTGCACCACACCAGTGTCAAAAATATTATCGAGAAGTTCGGTAAGACCCTTTCCATGAAGGATTTGCCCCGATCCGGTAGGAAAACGGGTCCCAGCCAGCCCGGTCGGAACTTAAAAGTGATTGAGTACATCAGGAAAAATCCATCGGCGTCGACGCGGGATTCGGCCAAGCAGTTCAACACCAGCATCGGGATGATTCAACGGATCAAAGTTCGGAGCTCCCTGAAAACGTACAAGAAACAGAAGGTGCCGAAAAAGTCCCTCGTACAGCAAGTTCAGGCCAAAACAAGAGCGCGAAAACTGTATAACCGGACGGATGCATCCTGATCGACGACGAAACCTACGCCAAGGAAGACTCTCGAGCGCTGCCCGGACCGCAATATTATACGAAATCGGTGTACCAGGGCCTGAACGACGCTGACACCACGGTGTCGATGGAAAAGTTTGGGCAGAAGGTGTTGATCTGGCAAGCAATTTGTACCTGTGGTTTGCGGTCATCGATTTTCTTCACGAAGGGCACAATTAACGCCAAGGTGTACGAGGAAGAATGTTTGAAGAAGAGAATGCTGCCACTGTACAGAAAGCATAAGGCTCCTCCTCTCTTCTGATCGGATTTGGCTTCAGCCCACTACGCCAACTCCGTTCTATAGTGGTTGTCAAAAAATAATGTACAATTCGTGGAAAAGGACATCAACCCACCGAACTGCCCGGATCTTCGGCCAATTGAAAGGTATTGGGCAATTGTCAAGCGGCACTTTCGGAAGGAAGGTACAGTGTCCCAAAACATGCAGTAGTTAAAAAAAAACTGGACAGCTGCCACCAGGAAAGTCACAAAAGTAACTGTGCAGAATTTAATGACGAATAATAACAAGTCCTAAATGCGAGCGTTTCACAGAAACTAGGATTTTCTTCAATATAATCAGTGAAATGCATGAAAATGTAATTTTTCTACAATATATCGAAAACTGATGTCAAAATATGTTTTTTTTTTCGCTTTTTTATTCAATAATCAATGTTGCTAACTACTTTTCGATACACTCCTTATGTATAGCAATGCGTTAAAATGCGACCTATCCATTCCGGCTATAACAGTCCGCGGTTTGCGGTTCTGCAAGAACCGGAAATAGTGGTCACAAACTCTAAACTGGAACGAACTTATGATTCCGTACATAACTCCTGCATTTCATCCGGATCTGACTTCCGGAAAATTCCACGCCATCTTATAAAGCGCACCGTTACGTACACGCGGTGGTACGGCAGAAGAAAACACAACGCCGCTTCTACGAACGAAGCACGCTGTGTGTTGTGTTGAATTTCGTACACGTACATGCGATAAAGAAAACGAACACCAACACCGAAGCTCGATTTTGGAAACACAAACGAGTCTATCGGCACCGAGCACGAGTTCGAATTTTCTACTGTTTTGAAGAAAACCGCATCAAGACCAGTGCTGGAAACAATCTCTTCACGCGACATTTTAAAATGAAATTCCTAAGTTGGTTTCTAAGACTGCAGATGTTTGCTATAAATGTCGTGTTGATGAAAACTTTCGCGTTGCGTGCTATCCGGGCAGTCATATATGAATGTCGCGCGAATGATCGCACAGATGAAAGTCGCATGTGACAGTCATGAGCGAGCGCTACATGAATGTAGTGGGAACAGTCTTACTCGTATTGGGCAATGAATGTAACGAAAAAATGATAGTCATCAATAGAATCGGATGCATTTTGTTTTCGGTGTGAATTTCATTGCTGGTCGTAGACTTTCATGAAGAAATTCATAATGTTGCTCCGTTCTGTGCTTCAGAATGGAAACGAATATGCTCAAGTATGTCATTTATGAGGAATAAGTGTCTGATTGGTGCCTGAGCATTACTGACATGTGTGATATGATGTCTCGAAATTAGAAATAAGTTGTAAATGGAATAACAAATAAACACAGTAGGGTTATTTTGAGTATACTAGTAGTATATAAATTAATTACTTAATATTTAAATACAATATACTAGGAGCAACTTGTACGTAAATTTTATAGACGTGAAATATAATTTAACTCAAAATTTGAGTGCTAATTACTCAATTTTTATTGCTTATGCTTATGTAACATTTTCGTAAAAATTGAAGCGTTTATCATCAAGTGCGTGCCCCAACCATGCAAACATGTGGCAATCAGGTGGCGTCAGATGTGGTGAGTAAGCTGCATGAGCAAGAACTTTCCATCTCAACCAAATCTTTGGTGGCTCTAGTGCGATATGTTGGCATGGTTTCAATATACGAGCAATTTTTAGTGTATAGCATGATTCAAATCGGCCAATTGTTATTGGTACAAAGAGAAAAAAACCTGTTTTAATCCAACTAGTGGTGTAATGAAGCCTTTCTTATATCAATCAAGTAATTTTCTTTGATTCTTAAAAGAACAACCGAAATCGGTTTCTTTGACCGTCTACTGATAAAAACTTTCAATTGGAGAAGATTTGAGGTCGATTTAGAAATTTTTTTTAAGGGTTTTCACCCTTTTCAGCGGTGGTAAAAAATTTTTAACACACTTTACCCTATATTTCCGGATCCGGAAGTCGGATCCGAATGAAATTCAGGAATTGGAAACCCTTGGTTTCTTTCAAAAATCGAAGAGACGATGCTTGCTATTCAGCGTTTTCAAACTTGTTCGGTGTTCTGCTATGCTCTTCGTTTCTCACGTCAAAATCACTACTTTTAATTTTTCGATACCACTCTATGCACAGCTCTGCTCCAAGCATTCGATGTGGCTGGGATGTTTACAAGTTGTAGGCACAAAATTCATCATTTACAGTACAGTCCAAGTATTCTGAATAACGACGTATCGTTTTTTCGATCGTACACGCAAAGACCGAAATCAGCTTTTTGGCGAAAAAAATAGTTGATTTGCTGATTTTAGTAAGTTATTTTTTAGGACAACTAAAAAATTCTTATATTTGCTAATTCAGATTTGTTATTTTTGAACCCCTTAATAATGCTAAAAAGTTGGTTGAATTTGCTAATTTTTCAGTTGATTTTGCAACATTTACATGCTGTCATTTCTTAGCAAAGACACGCTCCACTTTCATTCAACTAATATTTTTAGCAAAATCAGCAAAACTATGGTTGATTTTAACAAATAATTATTGTTGATTGCAGTAAAAAATGTTGTTGAATTAAGTGATATTGTTGTTAATTTCAATGAAAATTGACAGTTAATAATAACAATAAACCTTCTTGAGTTAAGTAATATATATACTGATTCCAACTAATATGAACTGTTAATTTTAGCTACAGCCAAAACGAGTCCAATTAATTAATTTATTTTAATTGGAATTGTCAGTTGATTTGATCAATAAACTTTCTTGAGAATTATTTCTGTTTATAATGTGAATAATTGATTTTGCACTATGAACTAATAGCTGCTTTACTAAGTTTGTAAAAGGCCTCTTAACAAAAGAAACAATACATATGGGTACGGTCCTGATTATAACTCATTTAATCTAATTTTTTGAATTCTTATTCACTGTATAAATGATTTGCTTCTCCAAAGCAACATTTTGTTTGTTCATTGTAAACTCTCACTTACAATCACGAAGCGTAATTACAAACGATCTGCTTTGGTTAGGCACGGAATGTAACGAATGGCCAATGAAAATGTCTTACCATTTCGGATAGTAGCTCTTTGATTCATGTGTCCTACTCTATTGTTGTAGATGCTGCTTGTAACATCACGGTAAATTTTCTAAATGACCGTACAGGGAAGTGTCAGTTTCGATTTGTTTACTTTCTTTTCTGATTATTGAGCGACTAAATTAGTATATTTTCGTTTATTTACATGTACTAAGCGGAAACCAAAGCATTCATATGTATGATACAAAAAGTTCAGAGATAGAAGTCGGAATGGCAAAGCAAGCATAGAATATGCAATAAACATGTACTTTCTACACTGGTCACAGAAATGATTGTTTGTTAATCTTTTAATAATTCACTGATAGCTGAAAGCACTCCACAAATAAACTTAAACCAAGCAACTTTACAGCAGTTTTACATATCGGTCAGTTAGAAATTTCAAAATCTATATATATAAAATATATCAAAACAATTTCAACAAGACTATCCTGTTTTGTTTTTCAACGAATTGTGTTGCTTTGACACTTCTCATGAGTTTTTGACTAATAAACTTGTTAATAAAACCAATTGCATTCTTGTTTTCTTTGTGCTGTCTTTCTGCAGTGATGATGACAGCCAAACAGCGTCAAACTATTTGATTTTAACAACGAAATTAGTTGACAACGAGAATTTCGTGTGGGATTGAAATGTTGCTGGTTTGTGTCCAGGATTTTCGCCATCTAAATATATTCGCTAAAAACAAGAACTTTTTTCAGCAAATTAAATTATGATTATTAACCAATTTATTAGTTATTTTAGCAGTTTTGATGTTAAAATCAACTAATTCAAAAACAGTAATACGAATTAGGCGCAAAGCTAATTTCGGTCGTTCGGTGTATTTCATTCGTATTCCTAATAACGCTAGCAAAATCAAAGGTAGCTAGGATCCGACCGAACCATATTCGATCGAAAAACCAATACGTTATTCAGAATAAGGGCGAATGTATCGGTAGTTATGTAAAACTTGTACTGATGTAAACTGAATATTGTTGCCAATTGTCAGACTGAAAAACTGTGACAAATCTCCAAATAACTAGGGGAACGTGTCACTTGAGCCAATTAGTTCTGAAGGAAATTCTCCAACAATTTAGTGGTTAAACCGGAGGAACAGCTTGACGGTCACGAGAGAACTGTAAAATTTGCTGGCATTCATATTTTTCTTGGCCATGGCTAAAGTTCCGACAGATTGTCATGAGACCAATCGAGTGTATTTTTTTAGATTTTTTTTGTAAAATGCCTAATAAATCAGTTTCAAGGAAAATTTGTACCATTAAATTATCTCTATCCGAAATTAGTCCATTTGTTCATGCTGATGTTCATCACGGTAGTTTTCTGAAACAGTAAATCGACCTTCACTTTTTAGCACATCAAGTTTTGATAGATATTTCCAATGTAGAAACAGATCTTTTGTATAGGAGTGTTGGGCTTCTCTTAAATCCACAACCCAGTAGAGACGGCTGGGTTTCAGGTATTTTAACTCGAAGCCGATCCTGACGCTATGTCTAAAGATTTTTATTTTTAACGGGTACGAAATTAAGAATTTGCGTCCAGAAATGAACTGATTTCAGACTTCAACATTCGACGGATTCGTGGCAGGTTTCGGTTATGAAAAACATTGAGTTTTCATAATTTTCTCACAAACAATAAGCTTACAGAACTGTTGGCTATAAACTCGAAATTTTATTATTTCGATAAATTCAAAAACATTAGGTTAAGCAATTGAGCAGCACCGGTTACCATTTCCGGACTGCCTCCGAATGATTCTAGTTCTCGTAGTCGTACGCTCGATGCATCCCCGGTTGAATCGCTCGCCTCGAACAGCTGTGGTCTGTAGTCGCGCCAACTTAAAACACAGACATTGACGGCGGCTAAACAAACAGTGTCCGCAACTGGGGTAATGCAATCGGAAAACAGAAATAAATTTCCACTGCCGCAGCAACCGCCACCAACGCGAAAAAAAATTCCCCCCAACCGTACATTGAGAAAAACACAAAAAATAAATATTCTTCTTTCTGTTTGTTCTATTTCGGTGCAGGTTGCGGATCCCTATCTGCAGAAAGCTCGGGCCGCGCAGTGCGTCGATCGGACGCTAACCGAACTCAACACCCGTCAGTTGGCCATCGGTGATGAGTGGGAACGCTGGAACGCCCAACAGCAAGCGGAACGGACTCTAAACGAAATTATGGCCGCCAACATGGAAGTAAGTGTACAGAACAACGTACGAAATATTGTTTAGTTTGCTAATCATAGTCGTTTCCCTCGGCACAGACCCTGGCCGATGCTACCAAGTTGGAAGAGCAGCTCTATCCGATTTTCAATACGGCTTCGGACAATCCGGCCGATCTGAGTGCATTCATTGGATTGAAACTGAATCAGATCCAGGCGGATATTCGGGCGGCAGAAAATGAGCTTACGAAACGATTTGAATCAATCGATCAGCTCGCATCCACCGGAACTGACTCCGGTGAAAAAGTGGTTCAAGTGAAAAACAGTTTGAACTCAATCAAAACCAAGCTACATACGATCGCGGCGGACTTTCAGGAGCTTGCCTCCGTCGTGGATCACTTCCTTCGGTCCGTTTCGACCTGTCGCGATAACATCAAAGATTATTTCGCCCGTAGGCAAACGGTCACCGGACCGGAAAGTGTGGAATCCATCACCAACAGTTACGAACAGTTTAAGCAGAACACGATGGAGTACTTCCGGAATTTACTGCAACAGAGCGAGCAGATCATTGAACGCATCAAAACCCAGGAACCGCCAGGTGCGAAGGAACAGGACACCGATAAAATCATAACACTGCTGGAAAATCTACGAACCTACTTCGAAACACAAACCGAATCGGAAAACTCGGAACTCCGGAAGCAACACGCGGTGATCGCGTTCGATAAGAACCTGCACGAGATCCGGACGGAAATCGGAACCAAAGTGGAACAGTTGAACCGAGGCCGGGGAAACTATGGCGAGAACACCGACGGGGCGAGACGTAATCTGGTGGTTATCGAGAAGTTTGAGATCGAGCTACAGGTGAGTAACTATCAAATATTTGTTCCGCGAAAGTCACAACAAATTTCGGGAAAGCAATCACGATCACGGCTTAGCTTCGTGGGTGGTGTAGAAAATCGTGTCCCCTTCTCATAGACTAATGTGATGGGTAAACTGCGGGTGAAGGGATGGCAATTATGAATGTGTTGTACGTGAGCTTGTTTATTTGTCAAGAACGTGGTTAGCGATGAAGTGATTTTTGAGTGGTTTAGGAAAACCAGGAAATGTCTGCCTATCGACTCTGTATTTGTACCGAATATTATCACGCGCTATCAGTGGCAGCTGATGCTGTTGATAATAATAATATATGATTATCATATGACTGAATATGACTGAAGCTCAACCGTTCAAAACTTTTCACCCTCTAAGAAAAAGGCGGGCGAGTAATGTCAGGGACATAACCGGATGAAATGGATACGAATAAAAGAATCTTTCGGTGCTAGTCACTGTCGAGTGCAATGCGAAAAAACAGTTGGAACTTGACTCGTCCAATTTGTTGATCCGGATTCTGGATCAGATCTTACCGCTTTGCTAGAGGTCTGGACCGTGACTTGGTTGACGGTTCTAGTTTCATGTTAAGAATTTAGATTTTGAACTACTAGGTCCTGGATTAGTAATAAAAAAGGTAGAAGTCCACGACCAGGGTATAGTAAGTCTAGGCTCAGTTCTAAATCCAAGTTCAAATCCATAAACGAAATTTGCGCCTGACTCTGAATTCAGAATTGGCAACGAATTCTGCAACAAAGTTTTGAACTGAATTTTAGTACTGTGTTCTGGAACTGAGTTTTGTAGAACGGTATTCCGTGTCTGAACTCTGGAACCGGCACCTGGATATGAATTCACGACCTAGGTTCTTGAGCTGAACTGTAGAAGTGGATTCTGGGCTTGAAGTAAGGAGCTTAAGTTTGCAATTCAATATTCAATAGTACTTAATTTTCAACTAAATTACTTTGCGGATCTAAATTCTGAATCTAAACTCGGAATAAAAAGTTTAGATTGTCGTCCTAGTAAAAGAAAGCCTAGCTCGCGACAACTTTCTCTATTTGGTGCTCATTGAATCCTGAAATTGTAGAAAAGTTTAATTTTAAGTTATTTATAGTTGTCTCATACTACTAATATTTTTTTTTGCTCTAAGTATTGCTTTGAGAATTGCTCTCATGGCTGCATGAAGAATTGCTTCGAGACTGCTTTAAAACCTGCTTCAAAACTGCTCGAAAACTGATTCAAAAATTGCTTGAAAACTACTACAAAATCGCTGTAAAACTGAAAATTCCTTTCAAAACCACTCTAAAAACTGTTTTCAAAAATGTTCGAAAACTGCACTTAAAACTGCTTTAAGAACTGTTCAAAAACTACTTTGAAAGCCGCTCGACAAACTACCGAAAACGGACCAAAAACTGAATTAAACCGTCTCCCAAAATAGTTATAAAGCTGCTCTAGTAATTGTTTTAAAATTGTTCGAAAAATTTCTTAAAAAGTGTTCAAAAGCTGCTTTCAAAACTGCTCAAAACCAGATCGAATCAATTTTCTAAAACTGCTTCAAAAACTGTTTTAAAAACTACTCTGAAATTACTTTAAAAATCGCTCTAAAAACTCTAAAAATTACTCGAAAACTAATTAAAAACTCACAAAACTGTTTAAAAACTGCTTTAAAAACTACATAAAAAATGTAGTTAAAAACTGTTTTAAAAACTGCTCGAAAACTACTACTAAATCGTTCTAAAACTGCTCCAAAAATGAAAACTATTCGAAAAACGACTTACTGTTAAAAATGAAAACTATTCGGAAAACTAAAACTGTTCGAAAACTGATCGCAATACTAGTCTAGATAAGTTTGGGTAATTTTAATGTAATCCAACCTAGTTTTGCCTGATCTTGTTTGAAGTGTATCTGTCATTCGAGCACTCAAACAGAGATGCCATTTATACAGATTTATCTGTATTATACAGATTTTTACATGCTCATACAGAACAGACATCAAAGCTAGTACAAACTTTTCCAAAATTTTATTTGATTAGAGAATACAGATATATACAGATTTTTTATACAAAACAATACAGATTTTCTATGAAAATATCTGGCATCTCTGCTCGCAAAAAAATGTATGTCAAGTAGACAAAGAGTTGACCTGCATCAGACCCTGTCAGCTTAGAGCGTTCAGCAATGCCATCGTATGGTATCACATTCAACATATCACGTCAATTGTATAGGTGCGCAGTGCTGCTAATTTGGCGCGCACGAATTTGATATTTCCTTCCTCTAATTCTATGTACGATATTCGATGAGGGCACCATGCTCAAAAAAAGGATGTTGCCAATGATTTGTTCGGGAAATGTGAGAGCTGTATATCTTGTTAATATGATGTCTTTGCCTGCGTTGAGCAGTTGCAAAAAGAAAGAAAAAACAGAAAAGAAACAAATACTACGTTGACAGCTTCTTATGTCAAAATAATGCTTTTCCAGATCTCGGCTAAACTTTTCTAATCCCATTCTAATCCAGTGAGATCTCTGCTAAACCTTTTTACTCCCGGTAAAACTTGTTTGAGTTCAGACAAAGTTTAGAATGATTTGCCCCTTGGAAAAACTACTTTGAAGACCGCTCGAAACACTGAAAGCGGATCAAAAACTGCTTGAAAACGTCTCCCAAAACTGTTATCTAGTAATAGATTGAGAACTATTCGAAAAACTGCTTAAAAACTGTTTGAAAACTACTCTCAAAGCTGCTCCAAACTGTTTAAAAGTGGATCTATTCTTGGTTCATTTTTTTCCGCCGGATTCCACACGGCATCTAGGCTGGTACTGTCCGGAGAGAGCTAATAGGTACTATCAATCTCCTAGTGGACCCCAGCCCCTCCTAGGTACAAAAATTCAAATATGTACCAAAAACAGTCATTCCATCAAATTGTCCAGAACTTCGCCCAATAGAGAAATACCGGGCTCTAGTTGAACGAATACTCGTCAAAACTAATACCGTTTTCGTTTTTGAACCTAGACGCGGGCTACTCTGACTCCGAGTAAAACGAACACGTGGTACGCGCCCTAAACAACAACTAATGAAGAAAAGAAAAAATAAACAAACTCGGCTGGATGCGTGGTGCGACCCGAGAAAATATTCAGAGCGAAACTACGCGATTGGAGTCCGATCTAGAGCGACCTCAGGTTGCTAAAACAAACATATAAAACGTTGTTTGGGCGACTCTGGGTCAGCTTTCGGGCTGCTCTGATCAATAAACTAAAACGGTATAAGAAAAAGCGGTTGGGTAGTGTCAGAGACATAACTAGATGACGTAAATACGAATAAAACTGAGATTCTTTTTCCACACTCCCGAATATCGATAAGCGTATTCATTAATTCATTTAGAAAAACCCACAGCTAATCGTTTGTGGTCTTCTAGGATTTCGAAATTTAAGTTAAGAATTAATATGACATTAAAGGCGTAGGACAGTACGTTCTAGACGTAAGTATTGTACTATTTTCCCGTTTCAAATTAAATTTTCTTGGAAATGTGATGAATGAACCGCTCGAGTTGCTTTTTTTTGGATTGAAACAACCTGTTCATCTAATATCTCGACTTTCAAACAAACAATGAACAATTTCTCTATGGGTAGCAAATCAATTATAAATAAATTCTATGACTAAACTGACTATCTTAAACAACATGCACGAATGAATCTCCCTTATATCAACCAATCAAAAATATTCATGGTTTGTAATCATACATAACTAGTGCCTGCTCCTAGTGTCGCAAGCTCACTGCTCTCAATCACTGAAATTATTCCGCATTTCGACGTGAACATTTGATAAGGGCACATAAACCAATGAGAGATTCTCTTTGTTTACTTTCTCTTCTGTTAATAACACCTAAATTTTCTCGTTCACTTACCAAATTTGAATATAGAATGAAAGAAAATATCTCCAGCTTTGTAATAGTATCATACATGTAACGAACAATTGCGTAATAACGCAGATATAATCGAAAGAGAAAGTAAACAAAGAGAATCTGTCAATTGTTTTAAGGCCCTTTTGAAATGTTCACGTCGATTTCTATGTTGCAGTTTTTTCGTTCAATCCATGCGGTTGAAATTATGCGCGCCAAATTTTAACACAGAATTTTACCTTTATGCTCGTTAATACTAAACGTTTTAGAAAACCTCAATTTTGAAGCTTTTTTTTTTTTTTTTTTTTTTTTTTTAATAACTATTTATTGGAATATGAGTTAAAAATAAATTATTAAGATTTAAATTGGGTGTTCAGCCACAAGTGGTGACTTTTCAGCCCTGTTATATATATATATGATTTGGTTATTACCATGAAGACATTATTTGCTTCCGCAATTCTGAGATTTTTGTGTAGGGAAAATTCTAAACCTACTTGTATTGTGTAATGGGGAAAAGGAACTTATATACTAACTTACTAACTAATACAGAGAGCGAATCGATTCAATTGAAGATTGCATCGATTTTTGTCGGAATTTGCTTATAATATTATGTGACATTACATCTAATGGTTCTATATTTGTGAGTCTGTGTAACTCATTTGTACTAAACCAGGGAGGCTTCAGAATCATTTTCAGAATTTTATTCTGAATCCTTTGAAGCGTTTTCTTCCTGGTGGAACAACAGCTTGACCAAATTGGTACCGCATAAAGCATGGCTGGTCTGAAAATTTGTTTATAAATTAACAATTTGTTTTTTAGACAGAGCTTAGAATTTCTGTTTATAAGAGGATATAAACATTTAATATATTTATTACACTTTGCCTGGATTCCTTCAATGTGATCCTTGAAAGTGAGTTTTTTGTCATACGTTAAACCTAAGTATTTAGCTTGATCAGACCATGTCAATTCCAAGCCATTCAATTTGAGAATGTGATTATTGTTTGGTTTAAGAAAAGAAGCTCTTGGCTTGTGAGGAAAGATAATTAATTGCGTTTTTGCTGCATTTGGTTTAATTTTCCATTTTGACAGATAATCACTGAAAATATTTAAACTTCTTTGTAGGCGACTGCAGATCACTCTTAGATTTCTACCTGTGGCTAACAGACTTGTGTCGTCACAGAATAACGATTTCTGACAACCAACGGGTAGATTTGGAAGATCAGAAGTGAAAATATTATACAAGATTGGAGCTATACTCGAACCCTGCGGAACACCGGCTCGTACGGGTAGCAATTCAGATTTACAATTCTGATAGCTAACCTGAAGAGTACGATCAGTTAAATAATTTTGAATCATTTTGATCAAATAAATAGGAAACTGGAAATCAGACATTTTTGCTATTAAACCTTTGTGCCAAACACTGTCGAATGCTTTTTCTATGTCTAGAAGAGCAACTCCAGTGGATAACCCAGAAGATTTATTTGCTTTTATCATGTTCGTTACTCTGACAAGTTGATGAGTAGTTGAATGTTCATGACGAAATCCAAACTGCTCTGGTAAAAAAATTGAATTCTCATTTATATGAGTCATCATTCTCAACAAGATAATTTTTTCAAAAAGTTTACTGATAGAAGAAAGTAAGCTAATTGGGCGATAACTTGATGTTTCTGCTGGGTTTTTATCAGGTTTTAGGATAGGAATTACTTTAGCGTTTTTCCATCTTTTTGGGAAGTAAGCTAATGAAAAACACTTGTTGAAAATTTTAACCAGGAGTCTCAAGGCAACATCGGGAAGATTTTTAATAAGAATATTAAAAATTCCATCATTACCAGGAGCCTTCATGTTTTTGAGTTTCCTAATAATTGATTTAATTTCATCAAAATTCGTCTCAATAATGTCATCGTGTGATAACACTTGGGTTGAAATATGATCATATTTCAGTGAGACTTCATTTTCAATAGGACTCACAACGTTTAAATTAAAATTGTGGACACTCTCGAACTGCTGAGCTAGTTTTTGAGCTTTTTCACCATTTGTAAGAAGTATTTCATTTCCTTCCTTGAGAGCAGGAATTGGTTTCTGAGGTTTCTTAAGAACCTTGGAAAGTTTCCAGAAAGGTTTAGAATATGGTTTAATTTGTTCAACTTCTTTAGCGAAATTTTCATTTCGCAAAAGAGTAAATCTATGTTTAATTTCTTTTTGTAAATCCTTAACTATGTTTTTCATAGCAGGATCACGAGAACGTTGATATTGTCGTCGACGAACATTCTTCAACCGAATGAGCAGTTGAAGATTGTCATCGATGATAGGAGAATTTAATTTAGTTTGAGCTTTGGGAACTGAAAGATTTCTAGCTTCGATAATATAATGATTCAAATTATCAATTGCTGTGTCGATGTCCGCAGAATTTTCTAAAATAGTTTCATGATCCACATGATTTTCAATGTGAGATCTGTAATCCAACTAATTAGCTCTATGATAGTTGAATATAGAACTAATTGAATTAATTATAGCTTCGTTGGATAGGCTGAATGTTACAGGAAGATGATCTGAGTCAAAGTCAGCATGTGTAATCGGTTCACTACAAATGTGACTTCGATCCGTTAGAACCAGATCAATTGTAGACGGGGTTTTCAAGGAAGAGAAACAAGTCTGATTACTGGGATGAAGAACTGTGAAGTAACCAGCTGAGAGTTGATTATGAAGTATTTTACCATTACTGTTATTTTGCCTACAATTCCACTGGACATGCTTAGCATTTAAGTCCCCTATTACGAAAAATTTCGATCGATATCTTGTAAGTTTTTGCAAATCGCCTTTAAAGAAATTTAATTGTTCGCCGGTGCATTGGAATGGCAAATATGCTCCAGCGATGAAATAAATTCCATGAATGGTTTCAACTTAGATTCCCAAGCTTTCAATAACTTTAGTATTGAAAGAAGGTAAAATTCGATGTTTAATTTGCCGTTGGACAAAAATGGCAACTCCACCACCCATTCCAGTAAACCTGTCAAATCGATGAACCACATAATGTGGATTACTTTTCAATTTGACATTTGGTTTAAGAAAAGTTTCTGTCACAATGGCAATATGAATTTTGTGAACTTTGAGAAAATTATAAAATTCATCTTCACTCGATTTCAAAGATCGAGCGTTCCAATTTAAAATATTCAAATAATTATTTAACATCACTGTTAAATTTTAAATTCATTATAATATTATTTGCAAATTTCCATCCGATTTGAAATGCTTCAAAAAGTGATGAAGTCGAATTCATTTGGATGATCATTTGAAAAAGTTGATCTTGTAGGTAGATCATTTTATTTTCAGTTATATCGCCTATATCGACTTCATTTAAAGAAGCGAATGGCATTGAAGGAATATTTGTAGGTAGACTGCCATTAGAAGAAGATGATTTGGCCGGTCTACCTATTAATAAATTGTTTTCGTTAAAAAAAGAACTGCAAGGCGGTCCTGTATTTTGATTATTTACATTAGAAGAAATAGGTGATAGATTTCTACCTAATATACCAGCATAACTGACATTAGAAGAAGATGATGACGAGGTCGATCTACCTGTCAATAAATTGTTTTCGTTAGAAGACGAATTGACAGGCGTACCTGTTTTTTGTTTCGAAGAAATCAGTGCCTTAAAAGAATTAGGCGTGGCATTTGTAACGGTTTTTTGATTTTCTGGTATGTTCTGTAAATTTAAGGTCGTTGATTTGACTTGTTGTCGAAGCGAACGAGCGTTTAAAATTTTTTCCCTGACAGGACATTTCAAATAATTGGATTTATGATTTCCATTGCAATTTGAACATGAAAATTTATCAGTGGTTTCATTCATTGGACAAACGTCTTTCGAATGCGATTTACCACAATTCAAACACCGTATATCCATATGACAATTTTTGGTTCCATGACCGAAGCCTTGGCAACGACGACATTGCGTTAAGTTTGCAATACGATTATGCCGTTTATAATGTTCCCAATGAATTTTAATGTGGGAAATGAAACGTACTTTTTCTAAAGTTTTCAAATTGTTTACATCACTTCGATTGAAGTGTATTAGGTAAAGTTCATGGGAAATTCCAGAGCGTGGTTTAGAAGTACCATTCGCTCTTTTTTTCATAAGTATTACTTGGGAAGGGGCAAAACCAAGCAATTCTTTTAATTCATTTTTAATTTCATCAATACTTTGATCATTTGATAATCCTTTCAAGACAGCCTTGAAGGGTCTGTCTGATTTTATATCATATGAATAAAATTTATGTAGTTTCTCGGACAAATATCGAATAAGACGTTCGTAATCTTCCAATCCATCCACCAAGACTCGACATTCTCCTCTTCGTCCGATTTGAAATGAGACTTTTACTTCCGGGAGAAAAGTAGAAAGCTCAGTACGGAATGCTTTTGTTGGGATCTTTCGGAATTCTCGTTAGCCAAGTCGATTTTGATGACTGTAGCTTCAAAGCTGTAATGCGAGTATATTCAGTTTAAACAAGTTTGATTACAAATTTAACTTACATTTAGTATTCCTACTAGGTTCACCTGACCCAACAAATAAGAAATTCGATTAAAACAATTCGTTTGTTTAACAATCTAATATGTGATTTTCTATTACTTGTGTGCGATAAGGGTTATGATCGTTTACAATGAATACAGTGAAAAAGGGAACCGGTAGTTGGAAGTGATGTCAGATCTATGGCATAAGCAGGCAGTTGGGAGTGATGTCAGATCTACGATACAGTGGCGTCGTTGGCCCCTACATCCCCCGACCCATAATTCTGTTCCGCAGTGGAACAGGCATTATCATCTTTGTTGACTTCTAATACGGCAATCTTCGTAGCTGGTCTGCGTATAACTCCCGAGGCGATCTTCACCAAAGCTTGGCGAACTTGACCATCTTTGCTTCTAACAACCGAAAGAACGCGTCCACGTATCCACCCATTTCGGACAGTCTCGTCTACGACTACGACCAAATCGCCTGGCTCCAGTGGTTTAGTATTATCAAACCACTTCGTGCGCTTAGTGATGGTAGGGAGGTATTCCTTCACCCAACGGTGCCAGAACTGATCCACCAAATGTCTAGCGAGCTTCCAGTTAGTCTTCAGCGCTTCCTTTGGTTCGATAGTATTTTGCTGCTTTTGAATCACCCCGCTTGAGCTTGACAGCAGAAAATGATTCGGAGTAAGAGCTTCCTGGTCATCCGCGTCAAGAGGAACAAATGTCAGCGGCCTGGAGTTAACTATTCCTTCAGCCTCAACCAATATTGTAGCAAGAGTTTCCTCGTTTGGATGTTTCGTTGTACACATAGTCGCGAATGCCGTTTTGACTGAGCGAACGAGTCTCTCCCACGATCCACCCATGTGTGGGGTTGATGGGGGATTGAAGAACCACTTTGTATTGATATTGGTAAACAGCTCGGCTAGTGTCTGGTTCATCACCTGAAACTGTTCCTGGAGTTCGCGACTAGCGCCTATAAAATTAGTGCCATTGTCACTGTATATTTCCAGGGGGGATCCACGACGGACAAGGAAGCGCCGTATAGCCATCTTGCAAGACTCTGTGGACAAAGAGTGCACAACTTCCAGATGAATGGCGCGGACCGTCAAGCACGTGAATAACGCTATCCACCGTTTCACTAGACTTCTACCGACCTTAACAGCTATTGGCCCAAAATAGTCTAAGCCGACGAATGAGAATGGACGAGTATACGGACTCAATCTAGCACTCGGTAAAGGAGCCAATTCGTCCTTCCATTCTGATAACTCCGTGTTTATCCAAAAATGGAGACATGTTATAAAGTTTACTAGAACCGCTCAGTGCACTCTTAAGCTTACATTCAGTTGTCGTTTCCTGAAACCTTTTGAGTAGGGATACTTCGTCGGGATAAACCATACTCTGAACTACACGCCAAAGAACATTTTCGGCCGTTGACAGCTCGTCACTAGTAAGATAACCTACTTCTTTCGATAGACGACTAAAATTTCTGCTGTTCGACACGAATCGACCGACATACGCTGTCATTCGATGGAGACGCTCCCACTTGGAAAAGCGTTCCCATGCAATAAATCCATCTAGCGGTTTCACACAATGAGAATAACATGGCCGAAGTTCCTCGATAGTTGAAAACTGTTCGGCGATCATCTTCGGCCACTGCGTAAAGGAGTGTTTCAGAAACTCAGGACCAGCAAACCAGCTGCTACTCATGAAAAGTTCTGGACCTCGTCCCCATTTTGTCGCTAAGTCCGCAACGTTGACATTGGTTGGTATCCATCGCCACTCACTCGAATCAGTTATAGAAAGGATTTCACCCACTCTGCAGGCAACAAATTGTCGGTAGCAACGATGATCAGAAAAGATCCACGCCAGAACTGTTTTGGAATCCGTCCAGATGAATTTTTGAGATACCGGTAGTGAGTGTGTTTCGATGATGGTTTTCAGTAACCTCGCTCCTAGTAGAGCGGCTTGGAGTTCTAACCTCGGAATGGATAACGACTTTAAGGGTGATACTTTTGCTTTCGCTGATACCAGCGCCACTTTGATTTCGTCGGCTACCACGGCACGAAAATATGCAACACAAGCATATGCGCATTCGCTGGCGTCCACGAATACATGCAACTGCAGATTCACTAAATCTGACGTTTTTGTACCAGGAAAGTACGAGCGGTTGATCCGTACTTGCTGAAGATTGTTGAAATGGCTCGTCCACGCTCTCCAACGATTCAAAATGTCACCGTTTATCTCCTCATCCCACCCGGTTTTTGACCGCCATATATCCTGGATAATAATCCGACCGTGAACCAAAAAGTGTGACAGCAATCCAAGGGGATCGTACTGACTCATCACACACCGTAAGATTCCCCTCTTCGTGGTAGTGGTAACTTCCACATTCACGCTACTGGAGTATAGGAATACGTCATGTTTAGGATCCCACGACATACCAAGTACTCTCTCAATCCAGCTGCTTTTGTCCCAATCGATATGCTTCTCGGGTTGAAGAGTAGATTCCCCGACCCGTCGCAGAACCTCCGAAGAATTGGACAACCAACTACGCATAGTAAAACCACCTCTTCGATGTATGAGAGCTACCTCCTTGGCCACTTTGATTGCTTCCTCTTCTGTGTCGAAGCTATCGAGGTAGTCGTCGACGTAGTGCCGGTTTCGAATGGCATCCGCTGCACGTGTATACTGTTGAGCATATTGTTCCGCATTACGGTTTTTTATAAACTGCGCGGAGCATGGGGAGCATGTCGACCCGAACGTGGCCACATCCATAATAAACACCCGTGGTTGTTTTTCTGGGTTGTCTCGCCACAAAAATCTTTGAGAGTTCTTATCCTGTTTCCTTATTTTTATTTGGTGAAACATTTCACATATGTCTCCTCCAATTGCCACCTTTCGCTCGCGAAACCCAGCAAGGACGACGGGTAGAGATGCCGTTAAATCCGGTCCTTTGAGCAGCATCGAATTTAGCGAAACGCCATCCACTTTGGCAGCCGCGTCCCAGACTAAGCGAAACTTATTTGGCTTTTTCGGGTGCAATACCACACCGATCGGTAGGTACCATACCCTGCGCAGGTCAGCAGTCTGCAATTCTTCATCCGTTGCTTCATGCATGTAGCCTTTGTATCGATACTCCTCCATTTGACGATGAATATTTGTTGCTATATTCGGGTTTGATTTCAAACGCCTCTCAAAACACTCCAATCTACGTGCTGCCATGTTGTAGTTGTCAGGAAATTCGACATAGTCATGGCGCCATAGTAAACCGGTTTCGAAGCCGCCTTCCACACGTTTGGTTGTTACTTCCAACATAAGTTTAGCCCGCTTGTCTGCTTCCGAATCTGGTCCTTGTTTGACTGATACACCGACACTTTCGATGGTGAAATATTGCTTGACCAAATCATGCAGCGTACTATCCGACGAACAATCGCAAATGTGAAGACTAAAACTGGTTGGCTTTGCTCGACCTAGCACGGGACCGTACACTGCCCAACCTAAACGGGTTTTTGCTGCAACGGGTTCTCCTTGTTGACCCTCGCGGACGTGTGTCGTCGCAGTCAGATGAGCGTGCTTTACACCAATGAGTATACCAGGAGTAACGTTCTCGAAACTTTTGATCGGTAAATTACGTATATGATCATACCGAAGAGATAGATCGTCGTATCGCAGCGTTTGCTGGGGAAGAGCTAACGACCGGACGGTTTTGACGTCATCAATTTTGTACCGATAACTATTCTCCTCACTAGAGATCTCCAGTGTGATTTGTTGAGAGTCCTCCTCTACTCGGGTAACATTCCCTGTCCACGAGAGGCACAGCGATCGTTTGACACCTTCTGCTTCTAGTATGTCAGCCAATTTCTTCTCCACTAGAGTAACAGATGATCCTTCGTCTATAAAGGCATGAGTATTAACAGATTTTCCTCGATAGTGTAGCGTCACAGGAAGAATACGAAGAAGCACGGCTCCTTGTACATTATGGAGCGATATTACAGCATCTGCGTCTCGTCTAACTTTATCCGATGGCTCAGCAATAATAGAGACCAATGCCCCATGGAGTAGAGGATTGTGTCGCAACTGGCATCCTGCAATATTGCAGCGCGCCTGCGACCTACATGGCTTTCTACCATGTCTACCGAGGCATACTCGACACAGATGTAGAGTGTGTACCGACTTCCATCGATCATCGGTGGTCATCCTCTTGAAAGTATCACATTCCTTGACCTTGTGATTCTGTTTGTTACAGACGAGACAGCTCACCGTAGATTCTCTTTGTTTCTCAAGTTGCGCTGTCGGTGTTGCCGAATGAGCATTAAGAAACCCCTTTATTCTATCGTTCTTCATCGGGCGAGACGGTGACGGTGACAATTCTATAGAAAGTGTTACGTCTGCTGCTGCCGAAACGAGGTTATTCATGTAACTTCCGAACAACCGCAAGTCAACGATTACGTACTGTCGCTTAAACACAGCCCAATCCAATTTCAGGTGCGCTGGCAGTTTATCCACCAGCTCGTGTAATAACACCGGATTTGACAGGTGAGATATTTGTCCAGCTGCTTCTAAGTGGTCGCAGAAACTCTGCACAGCCATTCCAAAGTTCACTAACGTCTTCAAATTGTCGTGCCTCGGAGGGGGTACCTCACGCACCTTTGCTAACAATGCGTATATGATTTGTTCAGGACGGCCGTATAGAATCTGCAACGTCTGCATCACATGTGGTACTGATGACGGTAACAACAAGCGACTCCGAACAGCTTCCAACGCATTTCCCTTAAGGCATCTTTGTAGGCGTCCTAGGTTCTCTACGTTATTGTAACCACACGCCTCTGTTGATGTTGTGTAGGCACTTAAAAACAACGGCCACTCTTCTGACCGCCCGCTGAATGTAGGCAAATCCTTTGACATTACGTGTCTCGCCGCCAGCTGACGTGCTGTCGGACTATCGCCCTCACAGACCGGCACAGTCGGTGGTAGCACTGATGGTACTTGAGAATAAACACTTTGTGGGAAGGGGATGGAGCCTTGAGGCGCAGTAACATTTACTTGGATATTTGGATTGTTTGCTTTATTATAGTGATAGTGTTGTAACGAGGGAAAAAGTCCTACCGAAAACTGATTTCCTATGCTACTATTTACCTGGTTTGGTAGGTATTGTACCATTTGTTGTCTAACGGAATTTATAATAGGTGGCATCGACTGAGTGAGGTTTGTGACGTCTGCAACTGGATGACCAGATGTGCCCGCTGTTATTGGTGTCGATGACCCTGGTTGACTTATGCCGCTAAACGGTAGAAAATCAGGCGAGAAGTTGTTTGTATAACCCGGGTAGACTGGCTGCCTCATTGCCGTTGTTGTAGCATATCCATTTGTTACCGACGAACCAGGCGCTGCCGATGTCTCACTAGAGTTGAAGGGGTGTGGTGATGAATGCACTGCTGGCTGGTTGGACTGACCTTGTGTGGGCCCTGATGGCAAGGTCGCACAACGCGATTGAGAAGAGTACGGTAATGTATTCAAAGGCGGTTGTGACGCAGATAGTGGTGGTAAACACGCTTGATGAACCGTAGTGACGACTGTCGAGACACCAACTTCCTGGCTCGATCTAGCCACAACCTGATTCAACATCTGGGACCACTCTCCTACTCGTCCGGAACTATCCTCTGAAACTCCATCTCTAACGGCTATTCCGCTCCAATGTGCACGTAGAATATCATATTTTGCTCTACTAGCCTCCTTCTCCAACTGTAACTTTTGCCTTTCAAGTTGAGTTGAGAGATTCAGTTCGATTTCCTTCTGCATTAACGGTCTTTCCTCCTCTAAACGATTGAGGTTAAGTTTAATCTGAGCAGCACGGGAATCAGCAAGAGTTGCCTCCCGATTATCGGAATTTGGTAGTGTGGAAGGCGGTTGTAGATTGTTCTCGTCGTCTCCTGTGGATTTTGTAACACACGAGGAACACTTCCAATCCTCTTGCCTTTTGCTCTCATCGAAATCTACACATCCAAAGTGAAACCAGTTTTGACAACCATCGCATTCGACCATGTCGTCGATGTTGTTCGGCAACTGACATATCGTACAGTCGAATCGGCTCGATTCCGGCATTTTAAACGTCGAATAGAACCTCTGAATTGAATCCGATCAATAAATCTTTGAAGTTTGTTGGGATCTTTCGGAATTCTCGTTAGCCAAGTCGATTTTGATGACTGTAGCTTCAAAGCTGTAATGCGAGTATATTCAGTTTAAACAAGTTTGATTACAAATTTAACTTACATTTAGTATTCCTACTAGGTTCACCTGACCCAACAAATAAGAAATTCGATTAAAACAATTCGTTTGTTTAACAATCTAATATGTGATTTTCTATCACTTGTGTGCGATAAGGGTTATGATCGTTTACAATGAATACAGTGAAAAAGGGAACCGGTAGTTGGAAGTGATGTCAGATCTATGGCATAAGCAGGCAGTTGGGAGTGATGTCAGATCTACGATACAGTGGCGTCGTTGGCCCCTACAGCTTTGAAGTCGGAAATCATCACCGTCACTGGTGGCATAGATTGTTGTTTCTTCCCAGAACGACAAGCGTCCATTTTGGGAATTTTTGAAGAATTTTCTTCTATGTCGCTACAATCGGATTCAGGAAGAATCTCGTAAATATTGTTAGACGGCATAGGATCAACGGAAGGGAAATCCGTCCGTTGTCTTTTATTTTTACATTCAGATTCTATAAGATCGTGAATGTTATTAGAAATATGTTGAATAACGGATTGTGATTTATTCCGTATTGAATTATTTTTAGCCTTAGGCTTGTTGCCTTTCCGGTTGGACGCAGGCATTTTTGAAATTAATGAAATTTTAAATTAAATTAACTAGGCTAAATTAGTCTTCGATTAGACTCCTAGCTAGCCTTAAAAAAGGCTGATTAATTTCTTAGTCACTCTAATATCGCTCTTTGTATCACTTAGTCACTTAGTTAGTGATTCAGGTAGCCTTGAAAAAGACTGAAGCCTTGAATCAATGAAACTCTAGGTAGCCAGAAAAAAAATTCCAGGAGCCAAGAGCTATACGCGTGCGGTGCGAACGACTGTTCAACACCGACTGACAATTTTGAAGCTTGAAAACTGTTAAAAAACTGCTTAGAAGCTGCTCGGAAACAGCTCAAATAATTGCTCTAAAAACTGATCGAAAACTGTTATCTACTACTTCTAAAAAAAATTCACATAACTTGCGAAATATATTTCCGATGCATAGTCGTTTGAATCGATAAAAAACGTGAAAATTAATTCTCTACCTGCTAAACCGTTGATCCGATACACATATTTTTTTCGAAGAACTCGTTCACAGGAATACACCTCGTGATTCGACCGCAATAAAAAATGTGCAAAGCCTACTATAATAAAAGTTCATTTCAATAACTTTTTTCCATACTACAAAGTTTTGGGAATTATAACGAGAAAAAACTTTTTGATTTATTGTGCTACCTAATGCTAAATCATGGTATTATTACATGAAATATCGGTAATACACGTTTGCTATTCCGATATTGCAAGAATGGGTCAGACATGAGTTGATATTTTTTTCACATTTTACTGAACAAACTCTCAACTTCCATTGAATTTCTGAGAGTGCATTGAAGATAGGTTTCATTCCTCAAACTATCTCAATAAATATTTCGAATATGAAGCATTCCTGAAAATATATTTTTTGGAAATAATTATTTTTGCAATTGTTTTTTTTTTGTCATTATGGAGTAATTTGTCATTAAATTTGTGACCGTGCCATGGAGAAGGTTATTGTATTATATTTCTTTACGTTTACTGTCATATTATCTCTGTAACACATGTCTAAGATCTCCTAAATATTCCTCCAAAAGTATACAAAAGTATACTATGTGACCTTTCCGTCCCATTGAGACACCCTACGAGGCACTAATGCCGCTTCAAAACACTCGTGCTGACTTCAATCTAATTTCGGGTAATCATTTTATTCTCTGGCATATAAACATGGATTCAGTCAAACATGTACCCGAAGTGAGCTTGCGTTTGTCTTTCTAACCCTAAAAAAGTACTCGCTCACTTCCTCTTTCCGGTCGTCCAGTACAATCGTATGTATTATTATTAATATTATCGTCATTTATTTTACCCCGGTTTCATCCTCCATTTTATATGGTTTTGACTCTGTTCTGCTTCGTAGGACCTGCCGCTGCGTGTTTTATCGGCAGTGAAGTTTTGACCATCACGTAAATTTCAAAACCTCTATCTCACGGAGTAATCTACAGGATCAATAACCCCATAATATTTCTCAAACTTTTTTTCGTTTCTGTTTCAGATTTCGGTAGGAGCCAAGGTCAATAATTCACAAAAGAGTAACGCACATAACTACTCCAACTCTCAAAAAACTAACGCTTCGTAACGCCGAACACTGTCACATGTTTCATTTCGCAACGCCTGTAACTTACAAAAAGAAACTCTTCGTAACGCCTGTAACGCTTCATAAATTCTATGACTCATGAAAAGTAGCGCATGTTACATTTCGTAACGCCTATAGTTCTCATAAAAGTAACGCATGTAACGTTTTGTAACTCCTATAATTCACAACAATTATCGCATGTAACGCTTCGTAACGCCTACAACTTACAAAAAAGTAACGCATGTAACGCCTACAAGTTACAAAAGAGCGACGTTTGTTACATTTCGTAACACCTATGACTTCCTTTAAAGTAACTCGTTTACCGCAAGAATCTAACGGTTTGTTACATTCATAATTTCCACAAAATAACTCATATTATTTGAAACCGACAATTTAAGAAAATTATCGTATGCAACGCTTTCTAGCTTCTTTAACTTAACGTAACGCTTCCCATCTCACGATAACATCGAGTGAAAGGCTTCGTCAAATGGAACATTTTTCTATATTGGGGACGGGTAGAGCGTGATGGGTGAGACGATACCTTTCACGCAACCCGCCTGGGTTCGATTCCCAACCCCGCACAAAAAGTCAGAAAGTTTTTCTACCCCGAAGAGACGAATGACCTTAAGGTTAAAACCTCTATAATCAGATCACAAAAAAGTCCTAGTACCTTTCCTCAGGCGTTGAATCAGATAGGCCTCAAAAAACATCTTAACGTATTTAGCTTCGAGAACTAAACTACTATTTTATGTTCATTCGGTTTCATCCTCCATTTTATGTGGTTTTGACTCTGTTTTGCTTTGTACGGCCTGCCGCTGCGTGATTTTTTTTTTTGCAGTGGAGTTTTGACTATCACGTCACTCTCAAAACCTCTATCTCACGGTGTAATATACAGGATCAACAACCCCATTAAATTTCTCAATTTTTTGTTTGCTTATGTTTCTGATTTCGGGAAGGGACAGGGCACCTCAACCCCCCACCCTTTCAAGATCCGTGACTGCCACAACCTTCCCAGTTGAATGTTGTATCTTTGGACGCTTCGGACGAGGTTCACCGGCTACAGTTCACTCAGATGATGATCATTTTGATTCCGAAGTGAAGTAATGGATCCATATGTCATCCATTGTCACATATCGATGAAAAACATCTGATTCATTACTTGAAAACATGGCCAAACACTGCTGTGAATCATCAACATGTAGTTGTTTTTGATCGGCGGTGAATAAACGCGACACCCACTTCGTAAAAAGCTTTCGCATGGTCAAATATTAGTGCATAATGGTAAACACTGCCTTCTGATATATTTATGGCCTCAGCTATCTCACGCAATTTCAATTTACGATTGGATACCATCGAGTTTGTTCAGTATTTGTTCTCATCAAACAAAGAAAAGCAAAGACTTTGCTATTACATTCCTTTGGTGGAATTTGGGTTTTCTGTTTCAATAGACTTCGCAAATAGACAGTTTCCATCAAAAAGCAATGATAAATTGACACACGCAACTGTTTTGAATCCATTATTTTGAAAATGACAAATGTCGCGAGATTCCACACATAGTTTTGTTGGTACTTCACAAAACGTTATATGGATTTGATAACGTTGGAGCCATCTTTGTATTCGATTGAATCTCACACTTTTCTACATTCATTGGTGGTCTTCGTCCTTCCGTTTAGTAAGTGAAGTATGAAAATACTGAACTCTAGAGGTTGGTGAATGTGTTTACAATGGCAAAAGCTCGTTTACTCTTTTAAAAAGGTACCTATACGTATCCAAAGCCACCTGATTTAACGGTATTTACGAAAACTAACTTGCCATCACTTTACATTGCCCTGAATACGATACGATGTCATGCGCTTGCACTCTGACCTTGTGCGTTCTCGAGATAGACCGCGACAATAGCCAATGAACTTGTTTCGATTGCCCGCGAATTCGGTTGCAACATTTATTTTGAGTGCCACTCACTTGAGTGCTTCGCATCCGATTAAATCCGTTAGAGTAGTTAGAAGAAAACTAATTAAATTGACTTACCAATCAGCTAAAATTCTTTGATCATTTTTTTTTTTGCATTCCAGGAGCTGAGTGGCAAAATTGATGATTTTGTCAGTGCTTCTCAAAGTCTAAGCAGTCAGTATCCGGAAACATCACCGTACGTTCACTCAGAAGCAACTAAAGTTCGTAGCGATTGGGCCGATTTATTGAACAAGACCCAGGAGTACCGACAGCTGAACACGGTTGCCATCGATTACTTCGAGCTTATTTCATTGGTACGTTTGGTAAAATGCTGTTTATCTGCTGATTGCGCTCAATTCGATTTTTTTTTCAGGTGGAAAACAACTACCGCAATTTGAACGCGGACCTCATCAACGCCAACAACAAACTGTCGATCTTGAATAATACGGATCTTGCGAATGATCTGGTCCAGCAGATCGATAACATTCTGAAGGCGTACGAAACTCAACAGTTGGACACCTTAAAGCAGATTTCCACGCTATCATCGCAATTGTACGGCCATGACAGCACAGTCGGACTGTACAACGACAATCTGAAGCTGTTTCAAACGTTCTACAAGATCAAAGGTGACATAAATGATCGCGCGAAACAGCTCACCGAATTGCAACAGCAAGCCGAGGTTCAGAAGAATGGCTTCCAAGAGGAAATAACATCGGCATCGGTACACACAACGACACACAGCACCTTACCGAAACAACCGTCCATCGACATTCAGACCATCGACGAAGCTCAGTACCTTCAAGAACCACATCCAGCGCTGGTAATCCAAACTGTTGAGGAGTCTGTCCATGAGCAAATTCACGAAATCATCACTGCCACAGAGCCAGCACCGTCGCTGACAATTCCGCAACCTCTCTCTGACGTGACAGTCCAGGAAGGCCAGAGAATCCAGATGCAATGCGTAATTTTCGGTCATCCAACGCCAGCGATCGAATGGTTCAAGGACGGAATAAGCATCCAAAACAATCCCGACTACAAAACCTTCTTCGAGAATGGCCTGTGTGCTTTGACGATCGATGAAACTGTAACGGCCGATTCGGCCGAATTCCTATGCCGGGCAATCAACGAGGCAGGAATTGCGGACACCGTTGGAAGACTGATCGTTACGGAATTGGCACCACCGCCACAGCCTCAAGGCGTACCACCGATGTTCGTGCAGAAACTTTCCAATGGTACGGCCACCGAGGGACAACCGTTCCAATACTCCTGCACCGTCACAGGTAATCCTCTGCCGGTGCTCCACTGGTACAAGAATGACACTTGCATAGACACCTCACCCGACTACAAGATCTCACTCGATCCGGTTCGGGGCGAGGCGGTGCTTCGCTTCGAGCAGGTGTTTCTCGAAGATCAAGCCCGTTACACCTGCCGGGCGAGCAACGAGTGCGGCACCGACGAAACCGCGGCCGAACTGGCCGTTGAGCGTATGTATTATCGTGTGTGACACTGAAATCTTGATGTTTGTAAATGCGATGTCAGTTTCTGCTTTTGCTTCCGACTGACGACTGACCGAATGTTGGTTCGCTCGGTAATACGCACTGAATGGTGACAATTATTTTCCTTTAGTTTTTTTTGTTCCACTTTTAAAGCTTAGCAAAGTGTTCTAGTTGCAAATCAGGAAGAATTCCCGAAGAATTGTGATTGAATAGTTTCATGAACAACTCGCTGTGTCCAAGATGAAAATTGAAGGTACACAACTATTTTCTGTCATTGGAAACTTTGATCGGATGGTGCTGATAATCATGAATCTAGTGGGTGTAAAAATCATAGATTGGAACATAATTTAAGAACGACCGAAATTAGCTCTGCGCCTAATTCGTATTACTGTTTTGGAATTAGTTGATTTTAACAACAAAAATTCCAAAATAACTATGAAATTAGTTAAAATTGAGAATTTACTTTGCTGAAAAAAAACTCTTATTTTTAGATAATAAGTTTAGTTGGCGAATATCCTGGACACAAACCAGCAATATTTCAATCCAACACGAAATTCACATTGACAACTAATTTTGTGAATAAAATCAGAAAATTTGTCTCTATTTTTCTATCACTATCAATTCTGAGGGATTGGTTTCAATTACAAGTTTATTAGCCAAAAACTCATTTTGTTTTGATGTTTTTCGCATTTGTTACGATATATCCATATTTAAATTTCTAAACCGATATGTAAAATTGCCGTGAGCTCTTAGTGAAAAGTGTATTTTATCAGAATTTGTGTGCATTGTTCGTTATAATGTTTTTACGCGAAACAGTGAAGTGAGTTTCGAATGTTGCACTCTAATTGTTTATGTCAAATGATGTTTTTTTGTTTTTTTCCAACCTTCCGGGCTACGTCGTCCGGTGTACTACTTGTATTCAGTTTTTGTTTTACGAGTGCTAAAAGTTTTCAGTGAGTGAGTCGATTTCGCGAAGTCGAATGAAGAAAACAGCGATTTAGAAGAAAAATTTTCAAAAAGAAGTTTCGTTTTTTCGCCAATACAACATCGTATCTATACCTGTCAATATAGAAAAGACAACCGCGACTGAAAAATTCTTTTCGGTAGTAGTGTGCCATCTTGTGGCTAGTAGTCATTACGGCGGTAACGTTTTTTTCGGTGACAGTGCGCCACATAGCTGCAAATTGCCGAATCCAATTCAACCATTTATGTTGGTTGAAAACAACGTTTTATTTCTCTAATTCAACTTAAAAAATTAGTTGAATGGAAATGAAGTGTGCCTTAGCTAAGAAATGACAGCACGTTTAATTGGTGAATTCAACTAAAAAAATAGCCATTTTAACAAATATTTTATTATTATTAAGGGAATGAGAATTTAAAAATCTGAAATAGCAAAAGTAAGATTTTTTTAGTTGTCTCAAAAAATAACTGACTAAAATCAGAAAATCAACTAATTTTTTCGCCAAAATGCTGATTTCGGTCTTTCCGTGTATGAAAAGAATCGCTTCTGAAGATGAATCATGAACAACAACGGAATGGAACAATGCGAAGGGACCCAGACTAACGATATAGAATAAGACCGTTCAGATAAAGTTCTCAAATGTTCCCATATTTTCCCCAGGAAATATGGGGGATACTTTCCTGACTTCATTGCCCGGAGTGCTTCTATTGAGCTTAGACTGTTCGTGACAATGAAGTAATGGTCTTTGAGCAAGGTTTCAATGATCTCCAGGGTGTACTGAACAGCAGCTAATTCTGCGACGTAAACTGAAGCCGGATCACTGAGTTTGTACGAAGCGGTGATGTTCTGATTGAAGATGCCGAAGCCTGTGGACTTGTTGATGTTTGATCCGTCAGTATAAAACATATTTTCACAGTTGACTGTTCTAAATTTGTTATTAAAGATATTAGGGGCAACTTGAGGGCGTACGAGATCCGGAATTCTATAAATCTCTTCCTTCATGGATGTGTCGAAAAACACAGCAGAATCAAAAGTATCCAAGAAATGAGCACGGTTGGAAACAAACGAAGAAGGATTAATATTCTGAGCCATGTAATCAAAATACAAGGACATGAAACGGGTTTGAGAGTTAAGCTCAACTAACCTTTCGAAGTTTTCAATCACCAGAGGATTCAAAATGTCGCATCGAATGAGCAAACGATATGAGAGATCCCAGAACCGGTTTTCCAATGGAAGAACGCCAGCCAGCACTTCGAGGCTCATCGTATGAGTCGATTGCATGCAACCCAAGGCAATACGCAAACAACGATACTGAATTCTTTCCAGCTTGATGAAATGAGTATTCGCCACGGATCGGAAGCAGAAGCATCCGTATTCCATCACGGACAATATCGTTGTTTGATACAACCTGATCAGGTCTCCTGGGTGGGCACCCTACCATGATCCGGTTATTGTACGAAGAAAGTTGATTCTCTGCTGGCATTTTCGTTTCAGATACCTAATGTGACATCCCCAGGTGCCTTTGGAGTCGAACCAGACCCCGAGATATTTGAATGTGAAGACCTGAGCTATGGTTTCACCCCCTAGTTGAAGCTGTAATTGTGCTGGTTCTCGCTTCCTCGAAAATACAACCAGCTCAGTTTTCTCCGTAGAGAACTCGATACCCATTTGAAGAGCCCATGTCGACAAGTTGTCGAGGGTATCTTGCAATGGTCCTTAGAGATCGGCAGCTTTGGGTCCTATAATAGACACAACGCTGTCGTCGGCAAGTTGTCTTAGCGTGCAGGATGTGTTGATACATTCATCGATATTGTTTACGTAAAAATTGTATAAAAGGGGGCTTAAGCATGAGCCCTGTCGTATTGTCGACAAATCACCATGCGCGAAGTACATGTGTTTCTCAGACAATAGATTATGTAAAAAGTTGTTCAAAACTGGCGAAAGACCATGCTGATGCAACTTCTCAGATAGGATATTTATAGAAACTGAGTCAAAAGCCCCCTAAATGTCTAGGAAAACTGACGCCATTTGTTCTTTACCAGCAAATGCCATTTGAATTTCTGTTGAGAGCAACGCAAGACAATCGTTCGTTCCTTTGCCCCTGCGGAAACCAAATTGTGTATCTGAAAGTAAACCATTAGTTTCGACCCAATTGTCTAGACGGAAAAGAATCATTTTTTCGAACAACTTGCGGATACAGGAAAGCATAGCATTCGGCCGATACAAATTGTGATCGGAGGCTGATTTTCCTGGTTTTTGAATGGCGATAACTCTGACTTGTCTCCAGTCGTGTGGGACAATATTACCCGTGAGGAACTTGTTGAATAAATTCAGCAAGCGCCTTTTGGCGGGGTCAGGCAGTTTTTTCAACAAGTTGAATTTTATTCTGTCTAATCCTGGGGCTTTATTGTTACATGACAAAGTAAACCATTAGTTTCGACCCAAAAATTCGAGTTTCGAATTTTAAAAACTCATCACCCTGTAATTTCAAAATTGGACGTCGAAATCGGATAAAATTAATCAATTTTGTAAGGGACTATACGTTTATTTTTATTTGAATTTCCGGATATTTCCGGACACGGAATTTGCAAATAGTTGTAGCCGAAGTCATTTAAAATCACCTAAGGGATTGTAAGCCATTTCATTTGACTCGAAATGTTTGAAAATCAGTGTAGACATCTTAGAGAAATCGTAGTGCGTTTCAAATCTAATTTTTGGGTTCGTTCCGTGATCGAAAACCGAACACCGGTAAAACTGAAATAAGTTTATTTGGTCAAAATCTGTGAACCCGATAAACTCGATAAATTTATGTGAAATTTTTACACTAATCACAAGCAGTTTTTATGGGACCTTAAGACCTTTTATTTGAATGTTAGATGGACGAAATCGGTTCGGCCAGTTCGAGATTCGAGCAGAATCAGTGGCATTATTTTTATTTTATTACATATGTCATCATGTTCTGGAACCAGAAGTCAGATGCAAATGATATTCAGAAACCTTATACGGGAGCATACGACTGTTCACTTGAGTCTAAGTTTGTAGAAATGCCATCTCCGAGAAAATTTAATGAAATAATTTTTCACAGACAAATTTACTTACGAACCTCTTCGAATGGTATAAGGGTGTAAGAAGTTGTTTTCTTCCAGCAATTATTGTTGCAAGCAGTATAAGTCAATATAAATATGAATTTGCTATGAATTTGAAAATACTGTCATCAAATCTTTGCAATTCATGTTGCCAAAAACGAACCGTGCTAAAATCGGAACGTCATGCAAAACGGTGCTGTGCATAGTTTTTTAGGTGCAGTCTTTGACAAATATTTATTTTGATAGTTCAAAGATAATTGTAGAACATCCGAAAATTTTAAATATTCATTGAAATAAGTTATGATACAAAAACTTGATTGGAGGGGTCTCTAATAAACAATGCATCTTATATAATCATATATTTTCGGCATGTTTTCTTGTTTGAACATGATCAACAATTTTTCTAAAGAAATAAATGCTCTATCTCGTATTGTATGCAAAATATTATTTTTAATTCACTTGTAGGTGTATTAATGACAACTTCGATTATATTTAAAGAAGCGGACTATTTCAAACAGAGATTCTTCTGAAGATATGAAAGCTCCGAAAATAGCCCCTGAAACACAAATTAAAAAAGGCGCGTTTTTTACATGATTGGGACCACTGTGCTATGGTGCTTTTTCAAAATCGAAAATTTCCAAAAATTAACCGCCGGACAGCACCCCTTACGCATGTCCGATTTAGCTCAAATTTTGCATCAGGATTTTTTTAGAGGTGCTTAAACTTTTGAACAATAGCGCTTTACGAATCTAGAGGTGACCCCAAAATATTGGCACGCTAATGTACATAGCATGGAACAATACAAGGATATAACTGTTAGTGTCTGTTTTGAACATCGAGGAAGCAGTAATATTTTGTGTTTTTCATATCTTCATTAGCATCACGGTGAGATGTACTTTTGATATTTTTTGTTTATGTTGCTGATAAGAAGTGTTGTGTCAACATAATTCAATTAAAAACGAAACACTTTTTGTACGAGTTCTTGTACGGACAAGGGTTTGCGGTTCAAAGCATAAAGCGCTTGTATTACAAGCTAGTTGTCGACCCGGAAAGATTCTTAGTGTCAATCATGAATTTATTCTAAACGCCAAGGATGTAATCCCAAGATTTTGCTTTGCTTTGTACGGGCAAGTCGATTCTACTTGGATGCATAATGTCACTCCTGATAAAAATTATCCAGCACTCGATGATCGAGGTCGTTCAGCATATCGAATGGGAAAAATCAGCAGAACTCCGACAAAAATCATTACCTCTCATGCAATGCGTACGGCGCATAAAAGTTTACCGAAGGCTGATGAGCATATAACTGTTTTTCACGACACAAACGAACCGTACAGAATGCAAGCTGGCTTAATACCAATTTCGATTATGTTAAGAGTGTCCATTCTAAGCGAAATACAAAGAGATTTAATGTATATGAAATTGTCATCTCTGTAAGGGAAAACTATGGGTACGGCTAGGTAAGCTTTTTCAACTATATAGTTTTATCTATTCGAATCGATGCGACCTGACCACAGTTTGCACGATTTTGTTCATATTTTTAATTCGCATTCCTATATAGAATTCAAAGAGTAGTCATACGTCAAAACGTGCGATATCAGTGCAGTGAATAGTAATACAGATATCTACGCACTTGCACATTTGATTAAATTTGGATCTCCCAACAGCCAATTTTCGGGAATGGTAATCCCTTTCAGGGAGGAAGGGGAACTCTTGCTCTTTAAAAGGCTGACAGGTTTGCTCCTTGAGCATTTTTTGTAGGTTTGTCACTGAATGGTGGCTCTGTATTATAAATGACTGTAGAATGAAAATGATTAAGTTATAACTAGTTTACATTGCGTAATAGAGAACTATTTTTTTTCAGAGAAGTTGTAGACCACATTATTACAGAAACAGATAAAACACGGTTTTATTAGTTTAACGTATAGCTTAAACTTACCGTTACTTATCAAACAAGCCATGCTTCGTTGTTATCCGTTCATTTTTAACGGAGATACTACCATTTTTGTGAAAGTTACTTTTCCTCTCTATCCTAGTAAAATGAGTTTTGAGTGTTTCATGATAAAGCGATGTTTTGAAGCAAAGTGAAACACAATTTTTATACGCACTTAGAAAGCTATTTGCAACACTGGAAAGACTGTGTATAGAATTCTTTTTCATGATTTTGTGCAGTGAGATAAAACCTTTTTGCCTTTCTCATATATAAAGGTTATGCAAACACTGAGCAAATCAACTTTCGAATCGATCGTCATATACCATTCGAATTAGTTCTTCGAGATTAGCAAATGTCAGTTTGTAGGTGTGTGTGTTTGTTTGTATGTAACAAAAAGATGTGGTCCCGTTTCTCGAAGTTGGCTGGACGAATTGTCACAAAAATTAGGTTTAAATGAAAGATATCTTTGCCCAACGATTTTCAAAAAATTCGAAACAAATGCAATGGTTTAAAATCCCTTAGATGAATTTAACTGACTTCGACTAGTGGCGGGAATAGTTAAGCTCAATCATTTTCTCAAAAAAGCCCAAAACTGAATTTCATAAACAAAAATTCAATTAAAAACCTGTTTCAATCCACCTGGTGGTGCAATAATGCCTTGCTCATATCAATCCCACTATCATAAGTAATACTGTGGTATTCTTCAAACTAATTTTCTCCGATTTTTGAAAGAATAACCGAAATCGGATTTAATGAAAACTATTAATCGGAGTGGCTTTGAGACCGATTTAGATTTTTTTACGTTTTTTCGCCCTTTCAAGTGATGGTATAAAATTTTTAACACACCTTACCCTATATTTCCGAAACCGGAAGTCGGATCCGGATGAAATTTACGAATTTCGTATGGGACCAGAGGACCCTTCATTTGAGCTCAAGTTTGTGAAAATCGGTCAATCCATCGCTGAGAAAAGTAAATAAGATCCATTTGGGAAAATATGATCACTATTTCCGGTGCCTCCGGAACCAGGAACCGGAAACCAGGATAGCCGAAATCGGTTTGAGGCCAGTTTATAATTTTTTTTTAAGTTTTTTGTTTCGCCGCTCTAAATGACGGTATACCATTTTTGACATACTTAAATGTTACATACATACATACATACACACATACAGACCAGGGTTACCATTTTTACAGATTTTTCTTCAAAACTACAGATTTTTTCATCTATTTTGCTAAACTGATTCTGCGTCACAGAACACAGATATTTTTCAAAATTCGCAGAGTTCTACAGATTTTTGACAAAATTTCGCAAAACTGACAGATTTCTAGAACGAGATCTCACAGATTTTCGCAGAATTGAAACGAAAATATCTATCACAGATGATAAACAGATTTTTCAATTTAAAACTCAAATTTCAAAATAGCTTCAAACGAAGTCGAATGGTATCTGGTCTTCCGGCTCGAAAATCAGTTTCACAGTGATTACATAACCGTTCTACATGAGAAAGGCACCTGTTATCAAATCAAGTGAAAACACGCTAAAAATCACACGCATTCCGTACAATTTTGCACGCATGAATTACCACTGTATGCAAGCTCGAACGCAAGATCCCATAAGCGATTGCCTGCTGCTGTTGAAAGCGGCGAATATATAGGCGAATTGCAACTTGGTGATCACTTTGCCAAACAATCGCTAAATTTCATACACACACATTGAGATCTCTATTTGGATGTCTGTTCTCTGTGTCATTAGGTGGATTAAGAATGATTTTATTATTTTTGTTACTGATGCATACTTTTGGCTGAAGGCTAATATGCAATGAGGAATGTTCTTCGGGAGGAATGTTCGCGGGAGGAATGTTCTTCGAATGTTAACTCTACGATCACAATTCCAAAACTCAATCTTAAAATTTAAAATGGTTACGAATGAAAATTTTAAATAAAAACTAGGTTCTCGTTAATACCCTAGCGTCTTACTGAAAACGGTTGAACAGAAGTTGTGTGTGCTCGAATAAAATGCAGATTTGGTGAAGCTGAAAGTTTTGTAATGTAATTAATGAATTAATAATTGTTTCCAAGTTCACCTAAAGGATTCCATCCTGCAATTATAAAATTCTAATCGCAACCGAAAGCTTCATCCAATGGAATAAAAAGCGTCAACATCAGCACGTTTCATACATTTAAGCTATCGATACAATTTTGTAGAATATCAGCAAAATAGTCGGTGAACAGAGTTTGAAGTCTTTGTTTTGGCGTGTTTGGTTTCATTCGAATATTTGTACGAAAGAAAAGCTTGCTGTTGTCTATCGACGGGATCTTTTGTTGTATTTGTTCGATTGCACACGGAACGACCGAAATTAGCTCTGCGCCTAATTCGTATTACTGTTTTTGAATTAGTTGATTTTAACAACAAAATATCAAAATAACTATAAAATTAGTTAAAATTGAGCATTTACTTTGCTGAAAAAAACTTATTTTTAGAGAATGTGTTTAGTTGGCGAATATTCTGGACACAAACCAGCAATATTTCAATCCAACACGAAATTCACATTGACAACAAATTTTGTTATTAAAATCAGAAAATTTGTTTCTATTTATCTATCACCATCATTACTGAAGGACAGGACAAAGAAAACAAAAATGAAATTGGTTTTATTAACAAGTTTATTAGCTAAAAATGAACAAAACAGCAATTGAGAAGAAAAATTTTCAAAAAGAAGTTTATGTTTCGCTTATGTCTTTTTCTCCAATACAACATTGTATTTATACCTGCCAATATAGAAAAGATAATCGTGACTGACATTTTTTCGATAGTCATGTGCCATCTAGTGGCTAGTAGTCATTACGGTGTTAACGTTTTTTCGGTGACAGAGCGCCATATAGCTGCAAATGGCAGAAACCAATTCAACCATTTATGTTGGTTGAAAACAACGTTTTATTTCTCTAATTCAACTTAAAAAATTAGTTGAATGGATATGAAGCGTGCCTTAGCTAAGAAATGACAGCGCGTTTAATTGGTGAATTCAACTAAAAAAAATAGCCATTTCAACAAATATTTTATTATTATTAGGGGAATTAGAATTAAAAAATTTAAATTAGCAAAAGCAAGATTTTTTTAGTTATCTCGAAAAATAACTAACTAAAATCAGAAAATCAACTATTTTTTTCGCCAAAATGCTAATTTCGGTCTTTCCGTGCACCTCTCATTCAAAGTATTACATTTGATGGCCTACCAAAAAGTGTTTCTCAGAGAACAGAGCAAGCACTGAGAAATAGCGTAGCCCTAAGTATTGAAAACCAAACCAAGCATTGCTGTGAATTTTTGTGAATTTTCACTATGAAAAAATCCATTGAACCAATTTAAACCCTGCTGGACAAACTGTATCGATTTTTCAAGAAACAAATTGCCATGAACACCGAAGACGAACTTTGACCGATAATGGTTTGCAGCAATAAAGGCGATATCTGTAAGTTTTGTAATAAATTTAATCTGTCTGTGGTCTGTAATATCAGTTCTAAGTATCGCAGTTTCCTTCGGGACATCACTTTTCTAGAGGTTTAGAGAAATTTTGACTAAATTCGTCGAATAATCACGAGCTGAATGTTTTTCGCAATAACTTGTGGAAATTAAGTATACTCAAGTCTATAGCATGTCTTCAAATGAAGTTTACTGAAGCATGGTTCACTCAAATGTATAGCGTGTCTTCAAAACTAGGTCGTTTTGTTCTATTTGTTGTGTTCCTACAGTTGAGCGGCACCTGCATAAAGTGCTTTTTAGCCAGTCGGGAAGTGGTTCCAGGGAGAGCTTTCCATTAGGTGAAACTGTTTGCTGTTTTCTTGCCGTTATGCTACAGAGTAAAGACTGTCACAGAAAGTATGAACGCGCTTTGATTTCGCTGTAAATAATTCACAAGTGTTAGATATTCAAATTTTATTCGATATACTGATAATATTAGACTACAACAACATAATATTATTCTCAACATTTGCCACTTAGCCATTGTAGACTATCTGGTGCACCTTCTTGCGAACGTTCCTCATTAAATTCCGTACAGACTTCTTGGCGACAAGTTTTGACACTTTTTTCCAATCTTTTTCGAACTGTTGAATGGTTTCGGCTGCCGAGACACGTTTTCTAAGATGTGCCTTCGTTAATGCCCAAAATTCCTCAATTAGTCGAAGTTGTGGGCAATTTGGTTGATTCATGTCGTTTGGGACGAAAGTGACATTTTTGGTAGTATACCATTCGAGTTTTTTTTTCGACTTTAATCGATGTCTCGGACTGGTTTAACACTTGCCCTTCTTGCACCGTATAATATTGTGGTCCCAATAAGGATTTGTAATCGAGTTTCACGTAGGTTTCGTCGTCTATGATTATGCTGTTCAAATTTCCAGCAACAATCGTATTGTACAGCTTTCGAACCCTCGGCCTGATCGATGCTTCTTGTTTCGGACTACGTTTTGGTTATTTCTGCTTCTTATAGGTTCGAATATTGGCCACTTTTTTGGCCACATCCCGAACTAAAAACTCTTTCTTTTGCTCGAACGCCTCCGGTATACGTTTATCCAACTGAGGGTTAGCAGGACTCGTTTTTGGTTTATCCTCAAAGGTGTTATCCTCACCGAACTTCCTGATTGCATTTCGCACGGCTTTTTCACTTACTCCTTCCATTTTTGCTATCGTTCTCAGTGACAGTCCGCGTTCTGTGCACCATTTGCACACAATTTTTCACACGCATATCGAAACAAACTAATGAAAACGAATAAACAACTGCACAAGTGGTTAGAGAAGAGTGTAAACAACGGTTTTCTTTGGGTCCATACTTTCTGGGACAGTCTTTATATAGGGTAATACAATTGAATCCGTAACATAAAGTATGCATTGTGATTGGATTTTTATTACTACCATTATCATTATAATTATAATAACTGAAAAAATTTCCTGCACATCACGAAGCATGGAACAGCGACGCATGTCTTTTTCAAATATACTTCATTTCATTGTGGGGCAACCGAAAATCTGCACCGCATCAGCCACATTTCCAGCAAAGTGGATATGATTTGTCTCAATCTCAGTTTCACACTTGTGTTTTCAATCCCGAGCTTCGGTGTCGGTTTTCGTTTTCGTCACCGCGTGTACGAATCGAACACACTGTGTGCTTCGTTCGTAGAGGTGGTGTTGAGTTTTCTTCTTCCCTACCAGGGCATGAAGTACGGGGCGCTTCATATGAAGGTTTAAAAATTTTGACACTCATAACCCTCTAATTTCGAAACCGATCGGATAAAATTCAGGAATTTCGTATGGAATCATTAGACTTTTCATTTGAATCCTATTTTTCGGGAACATAACATAACATAACCCCATTGCTGAGACTAGAGAATTCGATTCTAGAGTTTGTGAACAATATAACCGGTGCTTCTGAAACCGGAATCCGGGAACTGATATAGCCGAAGTCGATTCGCTTGACCGTCAACTAATAAGGCCTAATGATTGGAATGGATTGTTTTGAAACACATTTTCGTGTTTTGCATCACCGCTTTGTATAACTGTTCGAAATTTTCAAAACTCTTCATCCTGTAATTCCGAAACCGAAAGCCGATTGAATTTGAGCCAGATGAAATTCGAAAGTTTTGTATAGGACCATGTGATCTTATTTTTTAACCGTAGCTTTTTGTTAGAATCTATCGCGCCATCTCTGAGAAAAGTGGGGAAGTTATCTGAAATTTTAATTTTTACACTATTCGCCTGTAATTCCGGAACTGCAAATCGAATCCAAATAAAATTCTGAAGCTTTGTATACCCAAGTAGCAAATGTAACTTATTGAACTTTCAAGATGTTTTACAATTGATTTAGAAATGTTATTTATGTTAGATATGTTTTGAAATATATATTAAACTTGGTTGTGCAACTTATCACTTAAGTTTCACAATACTACCGAAAAAATCACTGTAGAACAATTTTAAGTGCATCAAAAACAATTGTGCAGTAAATCACCAACTTGTTAATGTTTCACTAGAAGCTCTACAAAAAATTTCACATTATCATGTAAAACGGAAGTAACTATAACAATTGTGCAACTTATCAAAAACTTTCCAAACGGCTGTCATAATTGTACCGGACACAATATACGTCGAAATTGCTATAAATCTCTTGTGGAAGAAAAATTAGTGAAATGATTGATGCTCTCCGCAAGGCAAAAAATGCTAAGCCGAATTGATAACTTTGCTGTAAAAAATATATTTCTGCAGAGTCCGCATTGTTTTGGCTGCCTCATGAATTTTTAGATCAGTGTGCGCAGTTTTCTTCAGTTTTAGAAAAACATTGATATAAAATTCAAAACTTGCAAAAAAAGTTGTGCAATATTTTTTAATTGAACTCAAAACTTGCAGACATGAGATTAGTATCATAAAAGTTGCATGAATGCAGCGTTATATACGCAATGAAAATAAAAATCAATCAGATAATTTGTATTCAGTTTTCATCTCGCGAAAAAAAATAAGCAGACCTGACATCACTTTTCAAAGATATTGAACGAAAAGTTAATTTCATCTTAGTTACTCCTATAGTTATATATTACCGCTTGTGCAACTTGTTTTTGAAACTCCAGCACACGGACTTGCCAAAATATTACTTACAGTGCGTATCACAAAAGTCGAGCCCTTTAAGATAAATGACTATACTGTATTGTTGTTTAATTCAACTAGAAGATTAAAATTGATAAAAAACAAAACGTAGAGAATTTCTTTCCGAAATATTAACATGTTAATGTTTCCTGTTATTTAGATAATATATGTCATTACGTTGGTTGAACCATTTTCTATTCAAATCACTGTTACAATAGATGCCATATTGGAAAATATTCAAGAAAAATCATTTCGAGATTTTTCAGGTTTAATTACACATTAGTTTGATCAAAATCGTCTGAGAATTATGCTAAGAATGTTAAAGAATGTTTGAATACACGTATTTTAATCATTATTTCGACGATTCTCATTAAAAATAATAGACTGTTATTTTCACATAAGTTTGTGTACAATCATCAAAACATGTTAATTTAAAGGCGCTTTAAAATTTCGGGCATACATGTTTCACCATAAAAATGCAATTCGTTGTCGATTTTTCATTTACAAAAACACAAAAGATTAATTCTACAATATGTAGCATTATCATTTTTCATGTGCAGATTATTTTACAAATCCATGTTTGTGTTAAGAGCCGTTGTATTGAAAATCAAATATGAAACTTATTCATTAGAAATTAAGTTTGCATGTTTTTGTGAACGTCATTCCATTTCTTGTTTACATTACGTAGTAGTTCTCTGGGAAAAATTAGTGCAACTTTTTTTAAAATTTTTTGCACATATCACCTTGTAGTTCCGGAACGGGAAGTTAGATTCGAATAAAATTTAGAAATGTTGTATGGAACTACAAGAACTTTCATTTGAATCTAAGTCCATGAAAATCGGTTCAACCATCTTCGAGGAAAGTGAGTGCAAAAATAAAATTACATACATACATACATACACATATATAGGTATGAAACTCGGTCCTCCGGGTTTCAGTTTTCACAGTTGTTGCATAACCATTCTGTATGAGAAAGGCAAAAAGTTTTTTTATTCATTAATAGCTATAAAGCTTGCTTCAGATAGAATTGGAACGAAGACAATTGCCTGTATTTCAGTTATTTATTATTGAATTCAAGATCTTTTTTATACAAATGTAGCGTTTTTTTTTTTCATACTTTTAAGAAAAAATACGGATAAAATTATTCGTCACGGTTTCGAAGGAATTCTCGAATTTTTCCTGTAACACGGCTCATTAGGCGGCGCAAACTTTTTTCGTCCATCGTTTTAGCTATCTTATTCCACCAGGTCATCATCTGATTGATGTCTTTGACAACATTTCCCTTCGCTTTGAGTCTCCTCTTCATGATTGCCCAGTATTTCTCAATAGGGCGGAACTGGGGGCAGTTGGGTGGGTTAAGGTTTTTCGGAACAAACTGGACCCCTTTCTCTGCATACCATTCTTGAACGACTTTGCTGTAATGACAGCTTGCCAAACCTGTCCAAAACATTACGGGATGGTCGTGAGATCGAATGAACGGCAAAATTCGTTTTTGGAGACACTCTTTTTGGTATAGTTCCGATGTCATTGTCTTATTTGTAACGAAAACTTTCGTTTTTTGCCATAGCTGCAAATGCCCTGCCAAATCATAAATTTTCTTGCAAATTTGTCGGCAAAAACAAATTTAAATTTGGCTGGAACATCCCCTCGAGCCGTTGCCAAGTAAAATTTTTGACCAGGGATTTGCCCGAAGTCAGCCTTGACATAGGTTTCATCGTCCATCAGAAGGCACCCGTCGAACTTGGTCAGCACCTGGTCATATAGTTTCCGAGTACGGATTTTGACCACACTATTCTGTTTTATGGTCCGATTTGGCTGTTTGCTAGCTCGATACGGCTTGATTCCTTCCCGGAGTCGAGTTCTCCTCACGGTACTATGGGCAGCACCGAATTTTCTGGCCAAATCACGGTCCGACAGATTAGGATTCCTCTTAATCGTCTTCAAAATCTTACCACGCAGTTTCCGGTCGATAGTTCCACTCCGACGATTGGCTTGAGGCTTCCGAATCGTCGTCAATGTTTCCTTATACCGTTTGATAACGCGCCATACGGTATTTCTGGGCAATTTTAGCTGTTTAGCTAGCCTAGAAGCAGACCACAACGGATTTTCCGAATAACTGTGCACAATTTTTTCCCTTCTTTCGGCTTCCATATTGATTGTTTACAAAGTACAGTCGATTTGAGGAATGTTAAAGATCATACGTGAAGTTGACAAAATTCCCGACACGTGGGCGTTAAGAACTTCCAAATCCGTCCATCAGGAGCGCCACAATATGAGCAAAAGTTTGGTTCAATTCTAAATGAAGCAAGCTTTATAGCTTTTGACCTTTCTTATCGATCAGCTTTTAGTTTGCTTATTCAGAGCTAGAAGAATGCTTATTACTCATAATAGAATTTTAATGCAATGAATTAGAAGCATTCATTCCATCCGCTGTACTTTCGCTATGTTGCTCCCGTCTATAAAAAAACGGACTTTGATCTATAGAATAAAAGTACTATAAAGTACTGAAAAAATGAGAAATTGTATCTAGATTTTCGTTTATTATTTCTATCATTCTTTGAAACCGCCAGAGTATCGTACTACAGGGACACTCACAATCCAGAGTCATATATTTAAGCTCAAATTACATATTTCAGATTTCAATCCCACTGCACTCGTGCGTAGTGCAAAGGCAATCATTTGAAAGTCAGATTTAAACTATTATATTTAACCAAACCTCTGGCTTGCGTTGATTCTCGGTCCGCCGATGATTCCACCGACATCCATCCTTCGAACACGATCGTTTCATTCGACTTTCGCAAGGTTGCGGAAATCGTCACCCATTCGAGCACCCAACCCGAACGAACGAATGTTTACTCAAGCGGGGCCGCTCACTACTGGGGGGGGGGCATAAATTATGACATGTTTGTGAGACCTGTTGGAAGATCAAATATCCTCTCGCATCTCGATCGACACTCACCCGTTGGTTGGTAGCTGCTGGTTGGGCAAAATCAAATAATTCACGATTCAAGATGTTCCTTGCGGCAAGCGCAGCGAAAGTTTATTTTCTGCTTTCCTCACACATTGACAACATGACAAAACAGCCACACAGCAAAATGGTAAACGTCACTAACACTATGACAAAACAAACTCTCAATCTGTGCTATTTTCAAAACGCGTAAAATTTTTACCATCGCCAGCGAACTGTCTTCTAGAAAAGACTTTTAGATAAGATGCTTACGAAAAAAACAAGATAACAATAGCAGGCTATGCTGCTTCGAACACCGGCATAATCAACCAATCAGAATGCTTTATTTTCCCCGGAAGCTGCACATGCATGTCCGTTGAACGAAACACCTGTTCAAGCACCAATCATAAATGACTCATCGGTTTACATTTCTCTCTCTCTCTCTCTTTCTTATTCTATTTTCAGCACTGGAACCAACGGAATACCCCAACTTCACCGTCCCGCTTTCCAACGCCATGGCCCGCGTAGGCCAGAAAATCAAACTGGAAGCCGAAGTCAGTGGCACTCCGCCACCCGAGGTCATGTGGAGCCACGATGGAAAACATTTCTCCAACCGGGAAGTGAAGGTGAGTTCATTTCGGTACACGATGCGCGTACGCCCACTCAGACCCTCACTCTCAGTTAACAAATCTCAGAGGATTATGATCGCGACCGACTTTGGCCGCTGAGGTTGCATACAGCACAGTTTACAAATTGCCAGTTTTAGCCCTTAATGGATTCTCAAGCTGTCCAATCTTGTGCAAGTAGCCATAAAACACTCAATTTAAACATCGTTCCGCGAACAGAATGGGACAGTGCTGCCGGGAATAAGGTTTAGAAAAAAAAGAGAATATAGTCTCAGGTTGAAAATTATGTTGCTAAAATTTATTCCTCATGTTGCTACTAGAAAAGCGAACAAACGAATGATCAAGTTTCTCCACTGAATTGTGACTGACCGGATTGATGAGCTACGGTAGTTGGTAACAACATCGTATCTCCAGTACTGGAATTCGTATTTTTATTTGATCTGAAATTTCGGAGGATTCGTGGGTGGGTTTCAATCATCACAGATTTGAAAACATTTTGAATGATTCTGGAACTGGAAACCAAAGACCGAGCCATTCGGAGAACAAAAACGATTCATTGTCCATAAGGCCTTTGACTAATCCATGAAATTTTGACTTCAAAAAGCATAACAATAAGACGGGAGGATAATGTCAGAGGCATTACTGGATCACGCGAATTTGAAAAAAGCTGGCATGCTTTTTTCATACACACGAATATCGATAATCGCACTTACTAGCGTTAAATGATTGTGTGAGTTCAGCAAACTTTAAATACTGCAATGTTCAAATTCATTTATGAATTGAAAAATTCACAACAAATCGTTTTCAGCCAACTGGGATTTCTAAATTAATGTTCAGAATGATATTAATTTTAAAAACCAACTTGTTAAACCTGTTTCGGATATACAAATTATTTACAGAAATTTGAAAAAATATCCCCAAACCGAATCATTGATATCCAGTCGCCAAGCGTGGACAGAAAGTAATTCATTCAAAAACTCATGGGAAATGGTAAAATATTATTCACTTATATACTGATACGATATTGCATTTCATAAACTAGATATTTTTAGTGAACTTCTCCTAAGCCAAGAGGACGAGTATAGCGTGATTGGTAAGTCAATGCCTTTCACCGCAGCGCACCTGGGTTCGATTCCCAACTCCACACATAGGGTCAGAAAGTTTGAATTGAATGACCATATTGACCGTATTAAACAACTTGTATGAATGTCTCCTCCTTATATCTGTCAATTAAACATACTCATGGTTTAGTGAGTGTTTTACTAGCGAAGAAAATATGTTGTAAGCCCACTGCACTCAACCACTGAAAATATTCCGTATTTCTATGTGTCGGTTTTGCGCTATACGCTTTGTGCGATGATTCGTTCACTTCATGCGGTTGAAAATTTTGCACGACTTATTTTGGGCACTGAATTTCACCTTAATGCTCGTTCGTACCGAACATTTTAGAAATCTTAAATTTTAAGTTATTTGTGGTTATCTTAAAACGCGCTCAACGCTTAAAATTTTAAGTATTCACATTTTCTTTAAATTGAATTCATCATTAACTCACACTTGAAAATTGAATTAGAAATGCTCTTTCAGTGAAACATTTTGCAAGTGCGTTGTCTGCTGATTAACCAATAAGAGATTTGCTTAGGAAATTCTCTCAAATGTAACTTCTATTTTTTTTTAATTTGTGAACAAGGGGATTTTATCGAATAACGAGATATTCAAATATATCATTCCAAACGTGTTATTATTTTTCATATTTTTTATTATGGGATAGAAAAACAATTTTGAATCTTCGAATTTCCGGACCCCCTAAAATTTTATATTCACCACATTTATCGAAGCCGAAGAAGAAAAATTAAAAAATTAAACAAATTCACCGATCGCCATCTCATCCTTTGAGGTAGTACATTTAAAAGAGATTTTAGATCTCTCTCAAACTAATGGTTTTGACATTTGAGATGAAGTGTGGAGCAGAACTGACCAAGATGAATACTTTAAATTGATTCCGCAAATTTCCAAGAGTATGTTAGGGCATAATCGTAGACTACTTGTTTAAAGCGGCTTTCCACATACTGCTTCACTGCTAGTCTGGTGGTATTACTATGTTGTATTTGATGATTGCTCGTAGCATGACAATCACAGGATCCATTTTTCGCTTCTTATACATTCGATTTACCATTTTATTAAATACAACTCTGAATTCGTCCAATAATTGTATCAATAGTCATCTAATTAGTAATTTGGCAAGCAATGGTTTTGATATTAACCCTATTAAGCACATGTTTCAAAATAACGAATAACATGGATCAAGCATGCATGTAAAATGTCTACCCAAAACTACTCGTGCGCTTTAAACGATTTTCGAACGATCTAGCATTCCTTTCTTAAACGGCAAAATACCGAGCATCTCGTTGCGCGCCAACCATCAATCGTAAATCTAGCAATCATTGGTGACTTTTTTCAGTAGAAAATTTAATTTTCATTCAAAACAACCATATGGGTTTTTCCACTTTTCCGGTGAATTTTCTTAATTTTTTTTTTTGAAATAGAACCAATGGGGATAGAAACTGATCAAACTAAATAAGAATCATGTAAATCCGTCCATCCGTTCTTAAGTGATGCAATTACAAAGAATATCCTCTGCATTTTTATAGATGCAGATCACATGTATACGTATTGTACTTGACCGTTATCACAGTTTCCCCGTCGAGTTCCAGCACTAGGCGCAAAAAACCGTGCGCAGCCGGATGCTGAGGACCGCAATGTCGAACGTTGTGTATCGTCTTTTCCCTCCTGATTGCCGGTAATGGAATCTTGCTGTTCCATGGTGGAACTTTTCACTTGGCTGTGATTCTAGGCTAGTACAGAACGGTATAATTGAACTGCTAGGCAAACTCCGTTGCCAGTTCCCGACATTGTGCTCCGGATGACTAATTCTAACTTCACTTAAACCGAAGAACCTAGAATTTTGACTCTTGGAGTTTTATTTTTCGAGATGTAAATAACCAAAGGAAACTATTTTTCACGAAAAATTTTTTTACGGGATTATAATTAAATTATTTTATCTTTCTCATATAGAAAGGCTATACAATCACTGTGAAAACCGACTTTTGAACTGAGACCCGGAGGGTAGTATATGCCACTCACCTCGATGACAAATAATGTCACTCGATTTTCGCAGAGATGGCGGGACTGATTTTTAGAAACTTAGATTCAAACGTTGATGAATTTTATCTTTATTCGACTTACGGTTCCGAAATTACAAGGCAATATATGAAAATCTATGAGAAAATTCGCACTCAATATTCTCGGAAATTTCTTAACCGATTTTTACAAACTGAGCTGCAAATGAAAGGTCCTGAAATTCTTTAAGAAGCTCAAGAAAACTTGATCCAGCTCCGATTTTAGGTTTCGGTATTACAGAGCGATAAGTGAAAATTTTTCAATTCAATGAGTATTTTTTCAAAAGTGATGGCGAAGTGAGGTGCAAATTTTCTTTAGGATTACTAGACCCCGGTTTCCGCTTCCGAAAGGACCGATAATAGTGAAGAATATCTCCAAAAACGGAACTCATTTCGATTTCTCAACAACGGTTAAACCGATTTTCAAAAATCATGATTCAAATTAAAGTTCTCAGTGTCTTAAAAGATGTTGTGCAATTCATCCACATCCGACTTCCGGTTCCGAAATTATAGGGCGATGAGGGTCAAAACATTCAAATCGGCATTCAAAATGACGATGCAAAACCGGTACGCATCGGTACGTGCTAGTACGGAAGAAGAAATCACCACCATCTTTGATCCATTCGCAGCGTGCTTTGTTCAATTTCGTATAGCATGCAGAGTTGCCCCATTTAAATCTATTTGAACTTGGTGTAACTCTTTACAAATTAAAATGGTTATGGTAGTTTATACCCAAAGAAAGTTTTTGATTTTATTCAAGTTTGAAAGAAAAAATCTTTACAGAATCTTCTAGTGAGTTTTTTTTTGTTTTTTGAAAAAATAAGTAATATGAGAAAGGCATAATCACACCACTAGGTAGATTAGAAAAGATTTCTTAAACAGTTTGTGCTTTTAGCGTAGTTTAGCCTGTGATTATGAATACACACAAACCTTCGTTTACGAACTTTTTTTTATGTTACCTCTTTTTACGTTACCTCTTTTTACGTTACCTCTTTTTACGTTACCTCTTTTTACGTTACCTCTTTTTACGTAACTCTTTTTACGAATTATTTTGCATACAATGAAAAGGATTTCCTAACTACTACAATACAGGTATTTTTGAAACGTGTTTAAACAGCAGATTCCGGAAAATTATGTTTGAGAAGGTTTTGAATTCCAAGATGCCGACTTCCTTTTAGATAAAATTCCTTGAAAATCCTTACAACATGAGTATTCTCGGAAGCGATTTGACTAGCAGTAACCGGAAAATTATGATTCGAAATACACCGAAACATCGTAAAAAAAAGTTCGTAACAAAAATTCGGGGAATGAATTTGGTAAGCTATGGGTATTTTCGAAACGGGTTTGATAAGTAGATGTCGGAAACGATCATGCAAGGCACTCGAACAAACTTTTTAGACGTCTATTTCTCATGGTTGTTTCTAAATTATTCATATAGTACAATATTCATACAATATCAATGAACTGGTGGTCTTCTTCTAGAGTAAAAATACGATTACAAAAATCGTTTTCTGAAACACATCTACTTTTCAAATAGCATATAATCATATCGTAATGGTCTTCAAGGGATATCGTTACACCTAAACTCACCGTATTGATTTTTGAAATGCGCTAAGATATCATTGTTGCCAATTTAGATTTTAGAGCCACCTTAAACATCGTTTTCCGACATCTACTTATCAAACTACCCAAATTGTAGCTGGAAATGTTTTTTATTGTGTGCCAAGAAGGTTGGTGAAGAAAGTTTACGTTATTTGGGATTTGGTTCGTAAAAAGAGTCACGTAAAAAAAGTAACGTAAAAAAGTGTTTGTAAACGGAGGTTTGGATGTACAAGATGGCACCTTCCAGTGTTACGACACTTATTGAAAACCCTTTCTCATATTATATGGGATTTCAACGAATCTCAATAAACCGGAAGTTGCCAGCGTCGATTTTCGATCGACCTTAGAGAAGTGTTTTTAAGGGATATCAATGAAATCGCCATCTTGGATTTTGATACAACCCCAAACATCATTTACATTCATCTACTCTTCACAGCCGGTTTCCATATCTATTACACAAAACTTTATTTACGAAGTAAATTCCAAATACTTTTTTACGAACCAAATCCCAAATAACATAAATTTTTTTTACAAACTAACTCGATTTACGAACCCCCGTTTAGTTCGTAGATACAGGTTTCGGTATCTGCAATTTTAGGTATAAAAATGGTGACTAATTTATGTATGTCAATCTTATAGTTGCCCTGAAGATGAAGGGAGATCCCTTCGAAACGTTGGCCTTTAATGCAAAATAAATATTTTGTAAAGCAACACTTGACCAAAAAGACCAAAAAGCCTTTTAGTAAATAAAAAACGTAGTTTCAGATTTCAGTTTCAAATGGAGGAGGGATATTCTGCTGTTCCTGCAGCTGTTATACTTTCGAGGGAAATGACGTCAATTTTGTGGAGCAAGTAACGAAGTATCTCAACTAATCGGTTCTTTTGAAAGCCAACATTCAGCTGTTTTGCGTTCAAGAAAAATGAATTTAGTGTATAGATGTGAATGCGTTTTAGGGACTTCAGGATATGTAAGTGGTGTCAGATGTTTTATCGTTCATTACATCTGCATTAAATAACACGGAAATAAAAAAATCAGTATTTTAGCGAAAAAATTGGTTGATTTTCTAATTTTTGTTAGTTAATTTTTGAGACAACTAAAAAAATCTTGCTTTTGCTAAGTTAGATTTTTTAATAAAAATAATATTTTAATAAAATATTAGTTTTTTTAGTTGTGTTCACCAATTAAAGCTGATGTCATTTCTTAGCAAAGGCACACTCCATTAGGATTCAACACATTTTTTAGTTGAATTAGAAAAATAAAATGTTGTTCTCAACCAACATGAATGGTTTTTTGCCTTTCTCATATAGAAAGGTTATACAATCACTGTGAAAACCGACTTTTGAACCGAGGCCCGGAGGGCCGAGTCATATACCATTCGACTCAGTTCGTCGAGTACGCAAAATGTCTCTGTGTGTGTATGTGCGTATGTGTGTATGTAACGTTTTTTTGCACTAACTTTTCTCGGAGATGGCTGAAACGATTTTCACAAACTTAGATTCAAATGAAAGGTCTCGTGGTCCCATAAAAAAATCCTTAATATTATTTGAATACGATTTCTGATTCGGGAGTAAAATGTGCAAAATAAAGAAAATATGTGTTCTAACTTTTCTCATAGATGGCGCGACGGAATTTCACAAACTTAGGTTCAAATGAAAGGTCCTGTGGTCCCATGCGTAATTCCTGAATTTCATGCAGATCCGACTTCCGGATCCGGAAATATAGGGTAAAGTGTGTTAAAAATTTCAACCAATTCAACCATTCATGTTATAAAAAAAACTGTTTTAATCCACCTAGTGGTGTAATGATGCCTTTCTCATATCAATCATACTGTCATATATAATACTGTGGTATTCTTCAAAATTATTTTTCTTCGATTCTTAAAAGAATAACCGAAATAGATTTGTTTGACCGTCTACTGATAAAAACTATCAATTGGAAAAGATTTGAGGTCGATTTAGAAAACTTTTTACGGTTTATTGTTCTTTTCAGTGATGGTATAAAATTTTTAACACACTTTACCCTATATTTCCGGATCCGGAAGTCGGATCCTGATGAAATTCAGGAATTACGTATGGGACCACAGGACCTTTCATTTGAACCTAAGTTTGTGAAAATCCGTCGCGCCATCTATGAGAAAAGTTAGAACACATATTTTCTTTATTTTGCACATTTTACCCCATAACTCCGGAACCGGAAGTCGGATCCGAATAATATGCAGGACCACAAGACCTTTCATTTGAATCTAAGTTTGTGAAAATCGGTTCAGCCATCTCCGAGAAAAGTTAGTGCATAAAACGTTACATACACACATACGCACATACACACACACAGACATTTTGCGTACTCGACGAACTGAGTCGAATGGTATATGACACCCGGCCCTCCGGGCCTCGGTTCAAAAGTCGGTTTTCACAGTGATTGCATAACCTTTCTATATGAGAAAGGCAAAACATAAACTTTTTTATAAAACTTTACTTCAAAATCACTGTTTTCTTAATTCGATTCAGCGAAATCGACTCTCTCACCAAGAAAACTTTGAGCACTCGGAAAGCAAAAACCGAATACAAGCAGTAATCCAGGCGGCGCACAGTGCACAGTGGTTCAAAAGCGCAATTTCACGCTCTTAATTGATAACTCATAGGATCGTGGTTTTTGATGTACAGTATCTTCAGCAAAGTTGCTCAGAATGATAGACGCCATCTTTGGCAAATTTTATTTATGTGATTAATCCCCCTAAAAGTGAGATAAACATTTTATTTTAGCTCAGGGCCAACATAGGGGCTAAGTTACTTCGACAAAGTTGTGCAGAAAGTTATTTCAAACAAGTTTGCTGAAGGTATTATTCCCGTAACTTTAGTGTAATTCAAGATATAATGTATTTTCTGAAAAGGGTGTCTAAAAACCAGTTTTTGTAAGAAAACATATATATTTTCAATTTATATGAGTTTTTCATGTTATACAAAGTTTTTCATAATTCAAAACTACACAACTTTTTCAAACATACTATGCCGCTATCATTTCAGTTTAATGAAATAGAGCCATTTTTCAATTTTTTTACATAATTTCAACTAGTATATTATCAAAAGGCGCAGGAAGGTGCAGATGAGACTACTTACATATTAAACTACTTTAAAAGAGCTTTTATACCGTGGTTGAATTACTCGTCTGCGATCGTCTGCAGGCGAGATATGTTCTTTCCAAATATCCTTGTCCTTGACATTTTCAATGATAAGGTTCATTGTATTTCAGATCAGATATATATTCGTTACCATGGAAACTCTCACAATAAAAGGTTTTTATTAACATTGAAGTCTACAAATAGAAAAGTTTAGTAATAATTACAGACGGTTTTTTGAAAGTAACTGTCCGACGTTTTTTAAAAGTGAGATAAGAAGCCACGACTTTGAAAAAAGGCAATCATCATGTCGAATTGCGTTTTTTTCTATAGAAAAGCTCTGCGGATAAATATCCTCTATTCATCAATTAAAGTGGAGATCGATAAACGCTTGCTATATTGTACTGTTCATAATGATTAAGAAGTTTCTTTTATACAGATGTCGGGAGTATTAAACACGCGAGCAATCCAGATCACTTACGAATCGGGATCCCATGAATTTGTAATTATTTTCATTGGATCCTTTTGTTACAAATATTCGCCAAAACAGTCCAAGAAGAATCTGTCGAACGATGCTAAGAGTCTTTTAGCTGGTTAAGAACATTGTCAGCTATCATAAAATAAATACAAATAACTAAAAAATGAGTTTTGATCATACTTTTCTCTACCAGAAGATGACATAACTTAATTCGATTTGATGATGACTTTTTTCAAAGTCGTGACAAAACAGTTACTAAACTATTCAATTTATAGACTTCAATGTGCACAAAAAAATAATATTTTGTGGCAAGTACCATAGTAATGAATATATACTGAAATCTGATCTGAAATACAATGAACCTTATCATTGAAAATGTCAAGGACAAGGATATTTGGAAAGAACATATCTCGCCTGCAGACGATCGCAGATGAGTAATTCAACCACGATATGGAAGCTCTTTTAAAGTAGTTTAATATGTAAGTAGTCTCATCTGCACCTTCCTGCGCCTTTTGATAATTGACAAGTTAGAATTTTATTAAAAGAAACATGAAAAATTGCTCTATTTCATTAAACTGAAATGATAGCGGCATAGTATGTTCGAGAAAGTTGTGTAGTTTTTAAAGATGAAAAACTTTGTATAACATGAAAAACTCATATAAATTGAAAATATATATGTTTTCTTACAAAAACTGGTTTTTAGACACCCTTTTCAGAAAATACATTATATCTTGAATTACACTAAAGTTACGGGAATAATACCTTCAGCAAACTTGTTTGAAATAACTTTCTGCACAACTTTGTCGAAGTAACTTAGCCCCTATGTTGGCCCTGAGCTAAAATAAAATGTTTATCTCACTTTTAGGGGGATTAATCACATAAATAAAATTTGCCAAAAGATGGCGTCTATCATTCTGAGCAACTTTGCTGAAGATACTGTACCTCAAAAACAATGATCCTATGAGTTATCAATTAAGAGCGTGAAATTGCGCTTTTGAACCACTGTGCAGTGGTCCAAAACTGGAAAAAGACGGTCAAAAGTCTGTACTGAGTTTTACTGATTTTTAAGAGCTAACGTGTCTTCGAAGAAGTTTTACAAGATTATATAACGCTTCTTTGAACGTAGCACCTTAATTTTTGTTAAGGGGGTAGTACCAATTTCGATGAAAATTATTTTTTTCACAAACAAATTTTTTTCTATCTCATTTTGATGAAAAAAACAATTGGAGTATTTTTTCTGAAGATATAAATAACGTAAAAAAAATTTTTTTTGAGATATATTCGCTTTATTTTAAAAACAGTTCTTTTGGATTTGTCTACGTAGAATCTACCTCTATTACCTAAGTATACTACAAAGTTTTAGATAGCATTTAAATGAGTGACTTTTTCCAATACTTTTCACAACTTAATCAATCAATTAGGTAATCAATGTTACCTAATAAATCATAAATCATATGTCACTTAGTCGCATTGCATTCGATCACTCAGTATCACTCACGATATCATCCGAGTTTTCTGTATCGCGAAATTTCTTGCTCTGTATTTTCTTGTTCTGTTGGAGCTTCTAGCATATCAATTGCTTCCAGTGACAATTCCTTTCCAGCATTCAAATTAATATAGTGTATAGCAAGATAATGATGTATATAGATTATTACTATACATGCTATGCATGTATGCAAATATATGAAAGATATTTCTATCCCATTCCCGAGGAGGAATGAAACCAGCGACTACCAGTCTGGACGCGGGTAAACATGCATAAACAAGATCATGCTATTTTTAGGCCTTTTCAAAGTTAGTTTTAATTATTGAACATCCGAAAAATTATCAAAAAGTCAACACATATTTAAAAATTGGAAAAATGGTTTCCAAACAAAATATGATAAAATATTGTAAAAGTACAAACCTTTACGAAAAGATTCCATGTTTAAACCTGCAAATAAATTGAGCTATCGCAAAGCAACACGATTTTTAAGCCGAGACGTTGATCGTGCGACGATCGCTGCAAAAGTAAGTTACAGAAATAGCAGACGCGTGGCGCACTCCGTTTCTTAACCATTCATTGTTTCAGTTTGGCCATAGTGAAAATGAGTCAGCAATATATTTCCCTAAAAGCAGGCCCGTACCCAGGATTTCGTTTCGGGAGGGGCCCAAAGATAAAAAAATAATGTTACTGAAGATTGCTTACATACCTAATTCTTGGTGTGCCTTTTACGGGCGTTTTTAACAGACACTTTAAACTTTTCCACTGGAACTGTTGTTGTGTTACATTTCTTCACATTTACTGTCTTGTTATTTCTGCAACACGTGTCTTAGACTTTCTAAATAAATACATATCTTTTTCTTTATTTCGGGAGGGGCCCGGGCCCCTCGGGCCCCCCGTCTGGGTACGTGACTGCCTAAAAGTATTGCAAAAATTTGTTACATTAAGTTGCATATTTCGCTTCGGTACAAGATTTCCTAGGTAATGAAGGTTAATGATGTATAACTTTTCCAGAAAAGAATAAACCTATGCATTACCTTCTACAAAATTAAAGGATTTTATATTTTCTACAATTATTCCAAACAAAGTATGCATAAAAATATAACTCGAAACAAGTTATGATTAGAAAACTAATTTTAAGTGGGTTGCTGTAAAAACGCTTTATATATCTGAAACGGTGCGACCTAGACTTTTGGTATATTTGACAAGGTAAATTATTTTCAATAGATCTAAAACTTTGTAGAAGAAACAAAAATGTTTATCTCTTCAGAAAAAAAAGTTAAGGTTGTATTTTTTTGTCAAAGTAGGCCATGAACAATTAGGGATAGAATCAAATTACGCGGTATATATTTAAAAAAGAACGGTTTGGCAGCTACTGATTTATGTCAACGATTTTATTGATTCGAACCACTGTGCGACGTAGCCCGACGTAAACCGAGCGAAACATATCAACAAATAACTAGAGACCATAGAGAAGAACAACCGCCTACTACGAGTATTCTACACAAAGTGTGAAGGATCTTATTTTGTTGATCTAAACCTATGTTTTGAACAAATATAAACCTATCTTTCTTTTTGTTTCGATATAGCCCTCAGCTGAAAACAGAACTACGACCAGTTTCAATATAGGATGGAAGATACAACAAACTTTGTTTGAAATATACTATTAGAGTGCAATATTTGAAACTCACTGCACTGTTCCACGTAAAAACATTATTACGCACAATTGCATCAAATGCGCAAAAATTCTGAATAAATAACCTTTCCACAAAAACACATGCGAAAACCATTTAAACAATTTGCAGTACTGAAATTAAAGTAATTTAATAGTTAAATTTCAGAATTTTTTTTGTTAAAAACAGCTAATTCAAAAACAGTAAAACGAATTAGGCGCAAAGCTAATTTCGGTCGTTCCATGTAGAGGAAATTATTCGTATTCACGTCAATCCGGTTATGTCTCTGACATTATTCACCCGCTTTATTTTTGAAAACCAAAACTTGATTTATGTTCGCAAAATTTTGAAAACAGATTATTACTTAAGTGCGTCAGTTCTAAGTCTATTCTCTGATACACTGAAAAAAAATTGCAAACAGCACACCACAATACTGGTGTCTGTCGCTATTTCGTGACATTGGTGGCCAAATAATAAAGACTTTTAAATATAGTGGAATTAAAAGGAATTAATTTTTCTTTTTATATCGATTTGTGATGCACATTGGCAGCACTGTCCCTCGCCAGAACCGAAAATTCATAACTAAGCAGCTAAACACCGAACAGATTATGACTGTCATCCTGCATTCATCTCTCGCAACCACCCAGTCGGATTTTCGTTCCACTTCTGTACTGTATCCCGCAGACATTTATCCCACTGTCAGCTGTCTCTCTATTTCAGAATCCATACCGTACATTTCCTAAACATCACCCGTTTTACCTCCGCACCCCCTGCCGGCATCTTTATTTCCTGCTTCTATCGTACCATCGATTCTCATCTGAACCTGTCGTATTCAATGGTAATCTTTCAAGTCATTTCTTGCTTCCAAACAAAACCGATCCCTGTTTTGATTTCCCAGCACAACTGCAAACTACTTGATCGATACGTTTGCTTGCTGCACAACTTCAACCGGTGGCCAGAATGAAGGAAGAACACATTCGAAGTTATTTATCTTCTCAGTGGTCCAATTTTGTGTAAAATTTAATTACAAATTTTAAAAATAGCTGCGACCATCGCCAGTTAGCGGTTGTTGGTTGAGCATGTGTCGATCTATGCAGACGCGTTGGTTCAGTTGTTACATCCTTGTGCATATGTCGCCAATGAATGCGATTGTCTCATGGCCGGGACGGGGTTGGAAATGCGCAGACGCCCCGGACGAATAAATTGCTTCGACCATGGCCAGTGAAGAAGAGAAGTCGTCTTCGTCGTCGTCGTCGTCGTCATCGTCGTCGTGCCTTACCCACACCTACACCGGCACCAGAAACTGTGAGTGATGAAAATGATCTTCACACAGATTTATGGCACTTGGCAGGGTGGTAGTTTCTGTAAGATCATAGCAAAAAAAAATAACACCCACAACCACCTGTAGCTACCTACCTACCTACCAACCTACATTCATTGATCACTACTGGTTGTAATTTTTCAATGGGATCATACATCGAAACAGCACCCCCGAAGTACCGATCAGAGGTGAATGACTTGTTGTCCGGAGGTTCGGCCCTGGCCAGTGTGTGTCACTTTTAATGTCCACCCACTATTGTTGTTGTTGCACCACTTCCCAGCGCAATCGGTGATTTTCCCACTACGGCGTGAAGCAACTCACTAACACACAAATAACACAGTCAAATAGTACGATCGGAATCGTGAGTTACTCCACTGAGTACTGAATCATTCGCGCAGGGCGCTTTTTGGATGGATGGTTTGAAGATGAAAATTATCATTTTCCCGTTTTCATTTTAGTTCTTCTACGAAAACGGCAGAGCGCAATTGGTCATAGACGAGGCATTCCTGAAGGATGCTGGTGTCTACACGCTAACTGCCAAGAATATCGCCGGTGAAAAGTCCTGCTCGTGTAATGTTGTTGTGAAAGGTCGACTACCGAACGAAACGTCCGATTCCGAATTAGCAAGTGATATGGAACCAGTAAAACCGTCCGTCCAGCTCCAGCTCAAGGATGTTGCAGTGTTTGAGGGAAAACCAGTCCGACTGGATTGTGTGATCGTCGGTCTACCGGAACCGGAAGTGATCTGGTACCACGGTGAACGGCCCGTCAAGGAATCCACCGATTTTCAGCTACTCTTCCAAGGTGATCGCTGCTCGCTGGTGATACGTGAGGCATTTCTAGAAGATGGTGGCGAGTATCGTGTTGTCGCTATTAATAGCGCTGGTGAAGCTTCGAGCAAGTGTAATCTAATTGTAACACCACTGAACATCGCGGAACCTGCCGTACGTCAGCCAGTTGATCGTATCCTGCCAGTACTGGGAGCGCCACCAAAGTTCGAACGACTGCTCAGTGACATCCTTGCTACGGTCGGTGAAAAGTGCCAGTTCGAGTGTGCCGTCAGTGGTGATCCCCGTCCGAACATCAGGTGGTTTGTGAATAATCGTGAAGTCGAAGAAAACCCACGTGTACATTCGGTATTTCGCGAGGACGGTGTCGTGAAACTGGTGATCGAACAGGTGTTTCCCGAAGACAAAGGTGTGTACACGGTGAAAGCTTTCAATCCATCCGGTGAGGCAAAGTGTTTCTCGAATCTGATCGTGAAGTCCGTTAATGCCTCTGAGTTTGAAACCGTACCGGCTTTCCTCAGCGATAGTGTTGTGTGTCCGACCTTCAAGGAACTGTTTGCCGATCGCACTGTGAAACTTCACGATTCAACGAAATTCGAGTGCATAGTCGTGGGTAAACCGCAGCCTAAGATACGATGGTTCTTCAACGATAGGCCCGTTCAGGGACATGATTTCCTAGTTTCGACTAGTGGCGATCGTCAGGTACTTGCAATTCCGGAGGTAGTTCCCGAGTTGGCTGGTAAGATCACTTGTCTAGCGGAAAACGAAGCAGGACACGCACAGTGCGTAGCGTTCATTCAACTTTCGGATGCGTTTGGAGCAGCATCATTGCAACCTCGAGTAATGGCCGAATCGATGCAGCAAGTAGACAATACCGGTTCGTCTACGGTGACGCTTCAGAAGCAGGTAACCACATCAACCTCGTCCTACTCGTCCTCGACGGTTGTCGAGAACGGAGTATCCCAATCCGAGGTTCACTCGCAATCGGCCCATTTGGACCGTTCGTTCAAGAAAGTTGGTGACGAAGCACCGGAGATTTCCGAATCGAAACAATTCGCTCAGTACCATCAGACGAACGACCAACCGCCATCAATTCAGCAAGAATCTTCGATACTCAACATCGCAAACAACAACACATCCGAAATGCACGCAACGATCATTGCTAACTCAGGGCAAATCAGTACCGGTAAGCCAGCGAGACGTAGCTCGGCACCTCGGTTCGTGTCACCGTTTAACGGGAAGATCGTCGATCAAGGAGCCGATGTGGTGTTCGAGGGAATTATCGATGGATATCCGACACCCGAAGTGGCGGTCACGAAGAACGATCTGCCGCTGCAGCCGGACGGAGAACGTATCAGTTTGTCCTATTCACTCAACAAGATCGTACTCGAACTGAAGAACGTATCCACCGTGGACGCAGGACGATACACCGCAACAGCTTCGAATTCAGCCGGTGCCTCATCAACGACCGCCGATCTAGTCGTCAAGAGTAAGAACCAAGCAGCGTTTGTCCGTATCAGTATCAGTACATCACAATTTCTTCTGTTTCCTTCTTCCATTTCTCTTCCTTTTCTGATCTTTTGCACGGCTATAGAATCTATCTTTCCACCAGTATTCGGTAGACGCCTGCAGGCCCAGAGTGTCAGCCGTGGCGATCGAGTCATTCTGAGTGCCGAAGTGACGGGAACACCGGAACCGTCCGTGTATTGGTTCAAAGATAACCAACCCGTCGAGAACGCACTGCTCCCGGGAAGCTACAGTTTGCAGCAAGTCGGGCCGTGCTTCAAGCTGATCTTCGAACAGATCGACCTGGCGGACGCCGGAAAGTACATGTTGCTAGTCAAGAACGATGGTGGCGAAGCGCAAAGTATCGCCGATATTGCAGTGCTGGACGCGGAACCCCAGCCACAATCACAATCTCAATCTCAATCACAGAAACGCGTCTCTTTCGTGGACACTGAGCAGGTAACTATCCGCCTGAAAGGAACTAACTCACTGTGTAACACTATGCCGCTAACCAACCGGAGTGGAACTCGGGTGGCAGTCCGCTGTCCATTCGTTCTTCGAGCCTCTGTCTATCAACAATATTTACTATCATTCCTACGTGTAAATTTATTTCATATTATTTTATTTTCACCACCCTTTTCGGTCTTCACCACACTACACCACCTCATCATCTATCACCAAACTTTTTACCGCACAGCCACCGTCCGATGTACCGCGCGAAGGTCCAATTCCCGGTAATTCGGGTTTCACTGCCCATCACGAGTTTTCTGCCGAATCGAAACTGCAAGGTCCATCCACCGAGTCCACTATCGTTACCGAAACGCGTCGCACAACCGAAGCCACCATGCGAATGGAGCACAAGATTAGCTTTCCTGATCTGCCGATTACATTCTCACAGCGTACACAAACACCAACGATTCCACTGGTATCCGAGGGAACCATGGTACAGACTGACCTACAGACAAGCGCTACCAACACAGATCGGGTGGCGACGAAAACCGACGCTACTCAAACACCAATACCACTCCAACTACAGCCACCGGCCCAACTGTTGAAGACTGAGGCCACACAAACTGCTCCGCAGGTGGAACCAAGACCCCGTCCACCGGTAGAAGAACTCAAAACTGAAACCAAGCGGAGTGCGTTCCAATTCTTTGAGAAAATCACCTCCAATGGAACCACTGAATCCCCTTCAGTGGCTCCATCGGCATTCATACCAAAGCCAAAAACAGTCAAGCCACACAAACCTTCAGTTGCAATCGATCAAACACATCAATTGGTAGGTCCAGAAAGACTAATCTATCAATCATACTCTCCCGGACAAGATATGAAAAGCTATCAGCCTCCGGCAACTCAACCCTCATACGTTCCATCATTCGAACAATCATCAACTAGTGAAACAACAACGAGCACGAGCTACCAAACGGCTAAAAAGGTCGAGTTCCTCCAGCCACGTCCTGTGGTCGTACCGACCCCACCAATCTATCACGAAGAACCGCATCAACCAATATCGAAAACATCGCTCATTCCCAACAACGACCCATCTCCGTCCCATCCAATACCATTGATTGTAACTCAAGAACCGCCAATTCATCGACCTCAAGCTAGCACGCCACACCTGGAGCGAGCACGTAGCTCTTCTCCTCGTCCGTCGGCGGAAGCCATCGTAATGGAGAAACTATGGACCGCTCCAAAAACATCCGGTTTTGTCACATTACCACGCACCAAGTCATCTACCACTTCCACCGCTCGTAGACAATCACTAGAGAGTAGTAGTAAACGCTCAACACCTAAATCCGAATTTCAGCCAGTGCAAAATAGCTTCTGTAGCCAACAGCAGCAGCAGCTTCAGCAGCACCAACAACAGATGTATTCGTCATTTGCCACGACTCACCAGTTCCAAGCGTCGTCAATGTCACAGCAGCAATATTCGCAATATATGCAATATCAGCCCTACAAACCTTCCGAACCGGTTCCAATCCTAGCTCCACAACCGGTTTTCACTCCGGCTCCCCAACCTACTGTCCAACTGCCAAGAACCTTTGTCCCAGCACCTGCACCAGCTCCCGCACCGATCTTCGCTCCTGTGCCACAGCCTGTTCAACTACCGAAAGCCTTCGTCCCAGCACCTGCACCAGTTCCAGCTCCAGCTCCTGCTCCGTTTATCGCACCGGCACCTCAACCACCAACAACGTTTATCCCATCACCAGCTCCACAGCAATTCAAACCTGCTCCACAGCAATACGCTCCCGCACCACCGGTCCCTGTGGCGCCAAAATATGCACCTGCACCAATTCCTGAACCACTGTACACTCCGGTCCATCACTCCCTTGCTACAGCTCCGTCTAACCTACCGTTCGTTCTTGGACCATCCTATAATCAAACTCCGCAACCATACAAACCACTCCCTCCACCTTCCATTACGCCCAGTCAGCAAAATTATTCCTCAACTCCACTCGAATTCCAACCAATTCAAACAAATTTTGAACCACCGGTGCAAACCTTCGCTCCCGAGCCGTACGTGCCAGCACCGGCTCCTCCAATCTACGCTCCAGCTCTCGAACCGTACGTTCCCGAGCCTATCCCACAAACGTTCGCACCAGTTCCCGAACCCGCGGTACCACAAATTTACCAGCAACCACAGCTGCAACAGTCCCAGTTCGTGGACTACGCCCAGCAGCAACAGTATCTCGAACAGCAAGAAGAAATCTACAAGAAGAAATCCGTCAAGGAGACAAAGGAACTGTTCGAGCAATCATTGAAACAACAACAGCAGGAGCTGTACGATCTGAAAGCTCCACGAATGATCCAACAGATGGCCTATTCACCAACCAAAGCTCCGCTTACTCTGCCGTCTGACTTTGGCTACAGCCCGGCCGAAATAGGACTCGAGCCGGGACCGCAGCCTACGATGGGATACGCTCCGAAACTCTCGAACGAACGCAAGAGCTCCTACTATCGTGAGAAGATCGAACAGTCGCTGTTCGAGAGCATGGATAAAGTGCCGGAACGTGTTCCGGCTGGCGGTGTCAAGATTATCCCGCCCAGCCCACGCAAAAAGCCACAACCGGGACAGTCGGATACCGCCGGGATGACTCCTGCATCGTTCGAGCAGCCATCGGAAGCAAAGAGTACGCCAACCGTTGGAGCCAAGAGCCCATTTACGGCGACCGAAAGCGAGTACGAGAGCGATATGGACGTAAATCGGAAGATGAACGGAGTCAGCGGTTATTTGGCCGACACGGAGGAGGTCCAGAAGACGGTTTCGTTCAGCGAGCAGAAGTTTGAGAGTTACAGTAGCAGCAGTACCAAGACCGAGAGTGTGGTAATCAGTGGAACCGGGACGCAGCAGGAGCAAAAGGTGGAATCGACCGAATCGAAGGTCGACACGGTTGAGGATGCATCGACAGTGGCCGCAGCGCCAACCGTGACTGGTGATGACAGCAGCGAAGTCCAGCAACAACAAGAACAACAACAGCAAGCAGCTGAGCAGCAAGTTGTCACCGAAGAGACTATCAAGGTTTGACAGCGCTTGATTGATGTCTCGTGTATGCGTTCGTATTTGCGTATTTGCGTGCTACTTTCTAACTCCCGCCTACTACGCCGATGATAAGCACAATCTTATGTTGCTCTAATGTTGCATGAGTTTTGTTTTTTTTTGGTTTCTCGTTATTTAACATAATTGTTCGCTAGCTTACTGCGTCCGTAACCCCGAGTGATGACGAAAAACAGTATTGATCTATGTCAAAGTTTATTTTTGACTCGACAAGTTCGGCTCACAGCGACAAAATAAAAAAAAAACACGCACTGTTTGCTGTTGTGTTTGCTGCAGACCCTGCACAGCAATAACAATCAGCGTTAAAATAGGTACCGAGCACGAACGAAAAGACCGCGACGCTTGCAATTTGTGTGTCAATGTGAAATTCTTGGCCTGAACTGTGACACTCGAAAGTATTTCTAATTGTTTCTTCTTTTTTTTGTTTGATATCACGACAGGAATCCCGAACGACCGAAGAAGGAATAAAGAATTTCCTCGTCAATAATGACTTACCGGAGGATTTACAACCCGTGAAGGTGCTGCCAACTGAAGAACCGCTACCGATTCTTAAGAAGGTTCCAGTTCCAGCAGCAGTTTTCCAGCCGGAACCGGAGCCAGTGCAAGTGCCGGAAACAATACCTGCACCACAAGAACCGGCTCCCGTGGCAGTGTCAGTGCAAGCTCCACAGCAAAATGGATATCCGTCGGCAAGTGATTATGAGAGTGATTTCGAGAAGAAAGCTACCCCCGTGTGGCAACCGACTCCGTCAGCCGATCTAGCCGATCTGGCTTACAAGCCCGTGCATCCGGTATTTGTTCCGCCAAAACCACACGAAACTGGTCCAGCTGCAGCACCGCCATCAGTATTTGATCCGATCGATAAAATCAAACCGACAATTCAAGCTCCCGTGCTCAGCGAAATACCGAAGATCGAAAAACCTACGCCCATTAGTTACACCCAAAGTCAAACCACTCAGCAATCCTTCCAGCAACAGAGCAGTTCTTCCTTCCAGTCCTATCAGCAGCAAACTTATCAACAGCAAAGCTACGAACAGCAAAGTTATCAGCAGCAGTTCCCCCCCGTGGAACCGACCACGGCTCTTTATTATACATCTGTCACGGGTGAACCTGTTCACAACACGATCGCTACCGAAACGTCCAACACTTTGCATTCGAAGGAAACCACGGAAAGCAGTAATCGCGTTGTCAACATTTCACAAACTCAAAGTTTTATTAACGTGGAGCCCCAGAAACAGGACCAACTGACAACCGTGCAACGACCTGGTCGTTTCACACCGGGAGAACTTCGCGATAGTGATCATGAATACGACGGATCGCGCATTCGGCCGATGTGGACTCCCAATCCGTCTGATAGCGATGAACCACATTACCGCAGCGTACGGCCGAACTTTAAGCCACGATCAGCCAGTGTACCACGATCCAATGAACGGATTCAGACCCCCATGGAGTTCGATACCGGTCCGGTGTTGATGCCATCCAGAATCGATCTAAGCAGTTTGGTTCCGCCGGTCCAACAAGAAGCACCACCGCCCGCCACCGAAACCGTGGAAGTGCTCCAAACTCAAACTCTCAACCGTCAGTCTTCGTTTTCGTCGAAACGACTGGCAACAACGCACGTGCCCCCCAACATGCGTGACGACATGGCTGTGAAAGCCCACCGGGTTGCTCCGATCAACTACATTCAAAAGGCAACCAAGCAGGCGGAAAGTATGTCTCAGTCCTTCAAGACCAAGGCGTACCATTTTAGCAACGAAGTGATGACCGACATGCGGAAGACTCCGATCAAACCGATCCTGAAAAATGCCTATGGCCACCAGGTTCCGGTTGAGCCTGCCGTTGTCCCGGCAGCTCCAGCCCCCCCAACCAGCAATGCCCAGGCCTACCGAGAGGAATCGAGGGTGTCCCAGTACGGTGAGTACGGAACGATTTATTTTCCATCACTCTCTTCACTAATTCGAAATGCAACTTGAGGCGACCAAATAAAAAAAAACGAAACAGCTGCTGCTCTTAAACCAGAAAGCTGTCAAATCGAGAAAGAGTTTCTCAAAAATTCGTGCAGGGAACCGGCCCCAGTCCAAGGCATTGAGCAGTTTATTTCCGAAGCCTCAAATTGCATCTATTTTTATGCGGTAATCAACCACCCACTCGTTCCCATTCATTCCCGTTTTCGATTTCTTCATTTTTCCCCTATTTTTTATTACTCTTTTCTTAAACATTTGATTCATTTCGATTTGTTACGTTCCTTTTTCTCTTTTCTGAGTTTGTATTGAGGTTTGCTTTTATTCTGTCCCGAAGACAGTTTTTGTTTGTCTTTCGTCTGTCTTTACGTTGTTTGTTTCATCGCTCACTTTGATTTTAAAAATATCAGATTCTTTCTGACATACACACACACATGCAAACACTCAACCATTTTTATTTCACCATATGTTCTCTTCGTCGATCCGAAAAATAATGCGAAAACATTCGCGCGCTCGATTTACATCCCTGCTCGAACCGACCCGAAATCCGCCGTACATAAAAATGTCTACCGCAATCGTAATTTATTTGACAAATGTCCTTCGAATCACCCTCGTTTGACGATGACCGACCGGGGGCCCGGAACATTTCATTCCGAACACGCCTGGGCTACCAAACAGGCACCAAACACGTCGATCCAGACACCGGAATCATCTACTTCAAGTACGATTTCGGCTATGAGTTCGGTATAATCTTCCCGGGCGAAGGCCACCGGATTGCTGTTGGTGGTGGCAGCAGCAAAAAGCAGCAGCAGCAGCAACCGTTTGCCATCGCCAGTGCCGACCAGAAGCCGAAACATCCGCTCTATCTGAGCCCCAGTCCGTTCGGTTCGCCCGGGGCCTACACACTGGAGGTACCGGTCATACACGAACGCACCAAGGACTACTACCGGACCTGTACCAATACAAGTCCCACACCGTTCCGCCGGTCGGCTTCGGTTCCGGCGACAGACTTGCAGGACAGTCGATACAGTCAACGGTACAATTACACTACGACGGGAGCAGCGACCGAAAGTGGACGTTCGACACCCCGGGTAGGAAGCTTTAGGACCTCGTCCTCGTGTTGTACCACTCCAGGTTAGACTGTTGCTAGTCCCGAAAGTATGCGACAATGGATTGCATGCTCGCACATCAGCATGGTTTCTGTTGCGCTCAAAAAGCGCCTACTATGTTATGTCACTGTCCGTCTGTCAATGTGTTGTTATTGTTGCAGTAGTTGCTGTTGTTGTTTTTATATAAATAGCTCAACTGGTAGCAACAGTTGAACGCCTCTAATGCTTTAAATGTTGTATCGTGTTTTTTTTTTATCTGAACTTTTGACTGTTAGGCAGTATTAGCTTCACTTTGGTAGCCCAAAATAATTAATTGCAGATTGAACAGTATTAGGAGTAGAATTAAATGGACTGTAACTTTAGATTTAAAATTGATCAGAAAAGATGCTACAAATCGTACAATCATTGATAAACATAGTACCATTGATTAATTTCACTTATAGGGTAAGGGCTCCCTATTTCATCTCATTTGTAAGAACGTCGCCTCAAAACCCCGATTTCGCCACTAAAAGCACTATAACTTTTTCATATTACTGCTTCATTCGCCTTGCTCAACGTTGAGAATTGATTCACATTTCTTGAAAATTTAACTAATAATTATGAAACAGCTAAAAACACTTATGATGTGTTCACTACTCTGCTCCTAATTTCATCTCAATGGATTTTTATCCATCCTATCGTTAGTCCTTTACTCACCTATAAATTAGCAATAGGGACAGCAATCAAAACAAAATATTCCACAATTACACTCCCAGGTTCAAAATGTCAGAATTCTTCTTAAAAACGGCCTAATGCCAACTATGAGACAACACACGAAATTTTTAGAACCAGTTTGAAATCATTTCAACATTTAAAAATTTTTCGGTCGTTTCCGTCACCTTTCGCTTTAAATTTTAAATTTTTTTAAAAACTTAATTTGGTGAACTTTAAATAAAACCAAAAACGGAATTGTTAGAGTTTAGGCATTAGCCCTTCTTAAAACAAAATGCAGAACCAGAGATGCCATTTATACTGATTTATCTGTATTGTATAGATTTTTGCGTTCGTATACTGATTAAAATCAATGTACAGATTTTATACAGATTACCTAAATTTAATACAGATTGGTACAGGTTCATAAAAAGTGAGAAGTAAAAATTTAGACTTTTCTCTCTGAGTATCTATTAGTATTTGATTGCAGTGATTCTTTAAAAGTTTATTAATCAACGGACAAATCACATGTTAAAGTGGATATCTTTTATGCAGATAATTGATTTTGATTAACATCATTTTATTAGTGAAAACAGATAGAGCAGATATAGACTTTCTATGCAAAGTAATACATATTTTCTATGAAAATATCTGGCATATCTTTGCACAGTCGATGAAACACACACACACTTCACAGCGTTATGTTGACGTATTGCGGAATAAAACCAGTGCTACTAGATTTGCCACAATAGTATTTAACACGCTCTTTCTGGTAATATTCGAAGTTGTAGCTGAAGTCCTAAATCAAAAACTGTCAAATTTCTATAATGGAGAAAAAATATTTGAAATAATTTTTGAAAGTCATTAAAAATTTATTTTTATATTTTTTAAACAAAATTTTTAAAAATAACTCTAAATTTTTCAATTAAAACGATGTTGATTAAAATTTTGCTATATACTACCATTCCACTATGGCCCGAAAAAGTAAATTTTGCGTGACAAAATATTAGACACTATTAAATATTAGTTTTTTGTAGTTGGTGTCTTCACAAAAGTTATTTGTAATCAAATGGCGCTCCTTTTGATACAAAAAGTTACTAAGATGGTCGTTATATAGATTGAAATCTGAAAATCTAACTTTTTTAATTGAACTCAAAAATGATTTTGTTGTACAATAAAGATGTAGGAAATTTTATGTTGAGCAACTTTGCTGAAAAAAGCACCTCTCTAGCTTTTCATTTGATCGAGTTACATCAATTTTCCCGAGTAAAAGTAGGGTGGCTCCTGAAAAATGACTATTTTTCGTTCTATTTTTTTGTGAAACTTTCTTCGGAAAAGTTGTGTTCAGGAGAGTTGTTGAACTAGTTATTGCGCATAATTTTGCCGAACCAAACTTTTCATATGAGCTAACAGTAAAAAGTAAATGACGATGCAAATCCGGTACGTGCTGGCACGGAAGAAGAAAACATCAACGCATTTACGAATGAAGCGCCCTAAACAACAACTCATAAAAAAGAAAAAAAATAAACAAACTCGCATGGATGCGTGGTGCAATCCGAGATAATTTTCAGAGCCAAACTACGCGATTGGAGTCCGATCTAGAGCGACTCCCGGTTGCTAAAACAAACATATCAAAAGTTGTGTGGGCGATTCTGGGTCAGCTTTCGGGCTGCTCTGATCAATAAACAAAAACGGTATCATACAGCAGTAACAGGAGCACAGGTTTTAGTTTGATTTCATTTTCGTTTATTAGACTCAATCTAAATAGTGCAATAGTTTTTTCGCAGAACTTATTATATGTTGGTCAAAATGTCACCCTTATTCTGAACAACGACGTATCGATTTTTCGGTCGTATTCCTAGGATTCGTTTGAATCACATTTGATCGCAAAATCAATAAGTCATTATTTAGAAATAGGGTGTTTATAACTATTTGGAACTTGTAAGCCTGGCTATTTGATGGCTGCACAAGCTTTTTACGACTGTGACGGTCTCCGAGGTCCGCTTCTGGAAATAGATTGTCAAAAACTCCATCGGAACTTGCATCGATTTCTAATGAAATGCTAACTAGGTGGATTAAAACAAGTTTATTTTAAATCAAAGAATTTCATGTCAAAAAATTTTCCACTCACACACACATATTCTTGTTAGTAAATTTGCGTGAAATTTTACAGATAAATCGGTCTGCAATTCACAGATAGTGATCTAATCGATGGTAATTAATGACAATTGATGACCATAAAAAAACTATCGTGTTGAAGGCCGTGTAAATTCGAAGGAAATGCATCATTTTTTATCTTTTGTTCTTAGCCCATGCATAGAAAAGAGATAAATATAAGAGATAAATAGGGGTGCAATTAGCCTAGTTGAATTTATTCAAATATTTAAAATGTCGGGATAGTAAGTAAAACCCGCTAGAATACTAGAGCTCGATCAAACCGGAATGTTTACAGATATTTTGAGTTAATAGTCATTTTGACCTATCGGAGATTGAAGACGAAGCCATTTATTTCTTGACGTTGAAGATACATTTCAGTAAATTAATATTCAGCTGAGCTCTTAAGAGTTGAGGACAGAGGGTCACGTGTTGAGTTTTAAATCGACCACGTGGCTCGCTCAATTCCCTTTGCGCATCGTATTTCTCTTGTACTCTCTCGTATATAAGCAAATTGTACCGGGTTGCCAGCATACATTTTATTATTATTGAAGTTTTATCACATTAATCTATCGTATGGGTTGGACATTACATGGATTCCAATGAACAATGAAAAAATATTCAACTTTCACAAAGATTGAATGTCTGTGTGTTTGGCAGCCAATTTTATTTCTTTCTTCTTTTTCAGAATGCTATCAGGAAACCAAAGCGAAAAAAATGGCGGATGCATTGAAACTGACTTTGTTTCACAAAAAAATACAAAACTTTATTTTTATCGCGATAACATATATGTTTCTATGTACTAATCGCATCTAAACCAAATTATCTAGACTTTGTCACGGTAGATTTATGATACAAGCCTTCAAAGCCGAGATATTCGATGAACAAGTAGGGGTATGCATTTCCGAGCGTTCCAATTTACAGCAGTTCTTCAGTAAGAAAAAAAAACAACCCGACCGCTAAACTCAATGAATCATTCTGAAAATTTCACAGAATATTCTCAACTAAATTTCGAAGACATTGTCAGGTGGGTTTTTCTATATTCTGCACCGTTTCCAAGAAAATTCAGCCCTTAATGAAACCTTCAGAACAGCTTTTATTGGTAAAAAACTGCCGCAATGAAAATTTGCGAAAAAATTATCCAGGTACTAAGTACTCGAACTCGTCCGGAAAAACTGTTAAGACAATTGAACTACCCTACAACAGAATTTTGGTACATTTTCAAGCAGTGTTATTTCAGAACGCAGCAATATAAAAACCAACCAGCCAACATGACGAATAACTATTCTGAAATACAACATCACCAGGGCAACGAGTAACAACGAAACAGTTTATTTTAAACTTACCACGCGTCTCCACAATTTTTCCGGTCTCGCTTTAATTTTCACTCACGCGCAACCAGTTCGATGCTTTCTCCCGGTTCAGGTCGTAAATTCAGAATAATAAATCAACTCGCAAATTGTACCTTGATCCATTTATGAACGCTAGATATAAATAAAATTTGGAAGACATGTTCAGATCACCAACGACGTAAAAAAAACGAAATTTCATTCCACATATCTTCAGAGTAGTGAAACAGAGGAAGAGAAAGTGAAAGTCAGCCATCGTACATTTGCCAAATTCTAACACAATGTAGTACGAACGTCGTAAACGAAACACCTGTCACACAAAACAGAGGGCAAACAGCAGGAATCCAAAACAAATCCCATCCCGAAGGTACCTGACTCAAAGCTGGGCGTCTGTCCACGTGGGATCATAAACGAAGCACACGCAATGACGATGATGATGGAAAGATGGAGATGTGAGACTTTTCCGCAAGCCGGGCAGGCCGAGTGTGTGAAAGTGACATTCACCGCAACATCAGTTCAGTTCGCAGCTCACTCGCTCGACCGATCTCGACTTTGGATTAAATGAATAACACTGTACACTGAAAACAAACTGTCAAACCTAAATTCCAATAGTAAGCCGTGGTTTTTTTTTACAAAAGTCAAGGAATGTCGTTCACAATATTTTCTTCATTGGGTGCAGCAAAATGTCCTACTTTTTTCGAAAACATTGGGAAAAGATGTTGAAGCAATTTTTATCAGTGTAGGCCTGACCGGATTCTGTCAACTAAGCTGCAACGGGTAAATGCACCGGTTAAGTTAAGCGTATCAACCAATTTTTCTAAGTGAACGGGGTTTTGCATTTTCCGGCACAGTGACAAGTGTTAAATTGAAAAATTGTCGGGAAATTACGCTCGCAGCTCGACCGACTCTGGCCACTGCTGCTGCATGTTCTGCTGTTTAGCAAAGATAAAAAGTCAACTCTCGAGACAGAAATATTAAAATAAATTTTCTTGACAACCACTTGCGTGTATTCGCCTGTGCCGAATGAGCGAAGACGGGTATTACTTTATCCTGCGGTCAGTGCGTCAAGCGTTTGTTTGAATGCGTCAGTTTCGATGGTGCGGGTTCAATTTTATTACTGGCTTGGGAAATTTTCTTCAAAAGAAAAAAACTGGGGAAAATCTTCGTAAGAAATCTAAGAAGGAAGTCAATAAGATAATGGTTATGTAATCGCGTGTCCTTCACAGCCGAACATTTGTCGTAGCAGACACTAATCGGGCGAGAGAATTTCCACTCCTGATAGAGTAAAGCTGGCAACGGGCACAGACTGTGAGATTACAGCATCACCCGGTGCAGTGGTATTTGAAGACAAAAAATGTACATTGAAAAAAAAACCTGAAGATCCCATCGTACGCGGGCCGGTGTGTCGCCAACAAGTATTTCAAAATCAGTGGCAAAGAAACAAATTTGTGCAAGCTGCTATTCATGGCGACTGTCTGTTGACAGTGTTTATGTGGTTCAAAAAAAATCTCTTGGCGCCATTCGAGGCTCTTTCAATAATTGATAGTACTGTGTAATTATTTCACAGTTCATTCAATGGGACTATTTGAATTGAACAACTGACATTTTTTTTCAAGCTGAAAACGCCATTATTCATGACTCCAACATTCTTGCAGAAGAAATAGCCATGTATTTTATGGTTGCGACATATTTGCTTTAGTTGTTTAAATTTTGACCCTAGAGCTATACTGCCAATACTTGCATATCAGTCCCATATGGAAAATCGGCATGTCGAGAAAATGACGATTAAAATTTTCTATTCGAATTTTTTAGTTTATTACGCTACCTAATGCTAAATCATGGTATTATTGCATGAAATATCGGTAATACACCTCTGCTATTCCAATACTTCAGCAAATGAAATTATTAAAGTTTGCCCTGAATGGGACTGATATCCTGAATTATTTGCATATGGGACAGGCATGAGTTGATATATTTTTCACATTTTACATAACTTTCCTTGTATATAGTAGACCCAGACAAATCCAAATAAATTTTTGAGTTTTGACAGATTTTTGAAAAAATAACCTGGCAACTCTGCCTACAGCCCATAAGTCATTTCCAATGGCCAGAGGGCTAAATATTTTGATTAGGTGGGCATTATGTCGCAAAGAGTGGGCTTCACCACTTAAAAATTTATCTGAGAATAGTTCAGAGTACATGTGGGAAACTTTTAAATAAATCATAGCTAAATACAATCCTGATTCAAACCTATAAAAACTTAAAGAGTGAACACTTGTACTGCCTCGTAAAAGGAGATTTCAGTCTCGATTCAAATGTCGCTCTTCAAGTCATTGTAAGACATAGCTCGCCGCTCGAGATATTTTTGTGCGAAAATCTCTCTTTCAGTAACCGTAACATAGAATGTTTCTGTACAGGAAACAGTTTCATATATGAAAGTCTTGATGTAGATTTCATCACCCGATACTCAAATTTTATCAGTTTCTTGTGCGAACGACCGACTTGATTTGTTTATCGCACGATTTAAAGTCAACATATTGGATAGAATATTTTGGTTTGCGACATCCGGTTTTCATTTCTCTTCCTATCTGGACTTATTGGCTGTCGACAAACGATCTTCGAATACTTTTATTACATTTAGTAACAGTCAATTTGGTCAGATTCATCAATTTCGACTGCTTTGCGAACGAGTAGTATGAATTTTCGCGATGCACAAGCAAAATTTTGACTATTCTTGCTTGAATGCCATTTCCTCAATCGAAAAGCGAAAGCAAATATCAAAAATGTAGGCATGATCCTAGTTTTTTTTTAAGAACTATTTATTGGAATATGAGTTAAAATTAAATTATTAAGATTTAAATTGGGTGTTCAGCCACTAGTGGTGACTTTTCAGCCCTATTATATATATGATTTGGTTATTAACATGAGGACATTATTTGCTTCCGCAATTCAGAGATTTTTATGTAGGGAAAATTTTAAACCTACTTGTATTGTGTATTGGGGAAAAGGAACTTATATACTAACTTACTAACTAATACAGAGAGTGAATCGATTCAATTGAGTATTGCATCGATTTTTGTCGGAATTTGCTTATAATATTATGTGAAATTACATCTGATGGTTCTATATTTGTGAGCCTGTGTAACTCATTTATACTAAACCAGGGAGGACGCTTCAAAATCATTTTCAGCATTTTATTCTGAATCCTTTGAAGCGTTTTCTTCATGGTGGAACAACAACTTGACCAAATTGATACTGCCTAAAGCATGCCTGTTCTGAAAATTTGTTTATAAATTAACAATTTGTTTTTTAGACAGAGCTTAGAATTTCTGCTCATAAGAGTATATAAACATTTAATATATTTATTACACTTTGCCTGGATTCCTTCAATGTGATCCTTGAAAGTGAGTTTTTTTAGCTTGATCAGACCATGTCAATTCCAAGCCATTCAATTTGAGAATGTGATTATTATTTGGTTTAAGAAAAGAAACTATTGGCTTATGAGGAAAAATAATTAATTGCGTTTTTGCTGCATTTGGTTTAGTTTGCCATTTTGACAGATAATCACTGAAAATATTTCAACTTCTTTGTAGGCGACTGCAGATCACTCTTAGATTTCTACCTGTGGCTAACAGACTTGTGTCGTCACAGAATAGCGATTTCTGACAACCAACGGAAGATTGGAAGTGAAAATATTATACAAGATTGGAGCTACACTCGAACCCTGCGGAACACCGGCTCGTACGGGTAGCAATTCAGATTTACAATTAATAGGAAACTGGAAATCAGACATTTTTGCTATTAAACCTTTGTGCCAAACACTGTCGAATGCTTTTTCTATGTCTAGAAGAGCAACTCCAGTGGATAACCCAGAAGATTTATTTGCTTTTATCATGTTCGTTACTCTGACAAGTTGATCAGTAGTTGAATGTTCATGACGAAATCCAAACTACTCTGGTAAAAAAAATGAATTCTCATTTATATGAGACATCATTCTCAACAAGATAATTTTTTCAAAAAGTTTACTGATAGAAGAAAGTAAGCTAATTGGTCGATAACTTGATGTTTCTGCTGGGTTTTTATCAGGTTTGAGAATAGGAATTACTTTAGCGTTTTTCCATCTTTTTGGGAAGTAAGCTAATGAAAAACACTTGTTGAAAATTTTAACCAGGAGTCTCAAGGCAACATCGGGAAGATTTTTAATAAGAATATTAAAAATTCCATCATTACCAGGAGCCTTCATGTTTTTAAGTTTCCTAATAATTGATGATATTTCAGTGAGACTTCATTTTCAATAGGACTCACAGCGTTCAAATTAAAATTGTGGACACTCTCGAACTTCTGAGCAAGTTTTTGAGCTTTTTCGCCATTTGTAGGAAGTATTTGATTTCCTTCCTTGAGAGCAGGAATCGGTTTCTGAGGTTTCGTTAAGAACCTTAGAAAGTTTCCAGAAAGGTTTAGAATATGGTTAAATTTTTTTAACTTCATTAGCAAAATTTTCATTTCGCAAAAGAGTAAATCTATGTTTAATTTCTTTTTGTAAATCCTTAACTATGTTTTTCATAGCAGGATCACGAGAACGTTGATATTGTCGTCGACGAACATTCTTCAACCGAATGAGCAGTTGAAGATTGCCATCGATGATAGGAGAATTTAATTTAGTTTGAGCTTTGGGAACTAAAAGATTTCTAGCTTCGATAATGTAATGATTCAAATTATCAATTGCTGTGTCGATGTCCGCAGAATTTTCTAAAATAGTTTCATGATCCACATGATTTTCAATGTGAGATCTGTAATCCAACCAATTAGCTCTATGATAGTTGAATATAGAACTAATTGGATTAATTATAGCTTCGTTGGATAGGCTGAATGTTACAGGAAGATGATCTGAGTCAAAGTCAGCATGTGTAATCGGTTCACTACAAATGTGACTTTGATCCGTTAGAACCAGATCAATTGTAGACGGGTTTTTCACGAAAGAGAAACAAGTCGGATTACTGGGATGAAGAAAGATAAAATTCGATGTTTAATTTGCCGTTGGACAAAAATCGCCTAAATCAACTTCATATAAAGAAGCGAATGGCATTGAAGGACTATTTGTAGTTAGACTGCCATTAGAACTGCCATTAGAAGAAGATGATATGGCCGGCGATCTACCTATTAATAAATTGTTTTCGTTAGAAGACGAATTGGAAGGCGTACCTGGTTTTTGTTTTAAATTCGAAGAATTTTAGTGCCTTAGAAGAATTAGGCGTGGCATTTCTAACGGTTTTTTTATTCAGGAATTCAGGAAGAATCTCGTATATATTGTTAGACGGCATAGAATCAACGGAAGGGAAATCCGTCCGTCGTCTCTTATTTTTACATTCAGATTCTATAAGATCATGAATGTTATTAGAAAAATGTTGAATAACGGATTGTGATTTAGTCCGTATTGAATTATTTTTAGCCTTAGGCTTGTTGCCTGCGTCCAACCCATTTTTGAAATGAATGAAATTTGAAATTAAATTAACTAGGCTAAATTAGTCTTCGATTAGACTCCAAGTTTGGAAAAGTCTTGATAAAGACTGATTTTGTGGTAGTCTTAATAAAGACTGATTAGTTCGAAGAATAGTTCTTTGAATAGCTAGCTGATTAATTTCTTAGTCTTGAAAAAGACTGATTATATTAGAATATCACTCTTTGTATAGCCTTGAGAAAGGTTGACTAATCTTTAGTCTTTAAAAAGACTGTTAGTGATTCAGGTAGCCTTGAAATAGACTGACGCCTTGAATCAATGAAACTCTAGCTAGCCAGAAAAAAAAATCCAGGAGCCAAGACATTATGCAAGACCATTCGTTATTCTATCTAATTTTTTACAACTATTGTTATAATTTCCTACTTTCGGACTTCTGTATTTATATCAAATTCAAAAATAATTGTGCTACAAACGTTTCAAAATCTGTTACGATTTTAATACTGCTAGAATCTTTTTTGTTATGATTTTTGTTATTTTAACAGCTTACCAGCCAAGAATATTTCAAAATTTGTTGCAAAATATTTTTGAAATAAATTACCAAACCGTTAATTTATTTATTTATTTATTTATTTATTTTCCATCTGACCTATGTTGGTCTTCATGAAATAGTATATGGATGGGAAAAGCCCATTTGAAAATCAGCTATCTTCAAATGCGCGCAAAAACCCATCATCTTTTCTACTTTTTCACAAACATACATGCTTACATAAATACATTTTCATAGTCTTTCATAAATACATTTTCACAATTTTAAATAAATAATAACTAAATAAATAACATATACGTGTTTTAAAATTCGTTAGGTCTAAAAAGGTTATTATCTATTGAAGTCTCTTAAGCCTATTTTTGAAAACGGTACTAGACACGGAGAAATCGAAATGGTCATACACACTATTAAATACATAACACATTGCCCTGATCGGTTCATTCTGACCATACTCTGTACGTTGAAAATCGAGCCTCAAGAAATTCCACGCTCTAAGGCTTCTCGGAGGAACATTGATATGTATTTGAGAGAGAATCTCCGGAGCATCGATTTGTCCACTTAGTAATTTTGCTATAAATACCGCTCTGAATATGGTCCTTCGTTTGGCTAGTGTGTCCATACCGAGCAAACAACAGCGATCGGTATATGGTGGCAGTTCTAACGGATTACGCCAAGGCAGAGATCTAAGAGCAAATCGGAGAAATCGTGCTTGTACTGCTTCGATTCTATTGATCCAGACGCTCACGTATGGGCTCCAAATATGTACTGATGCTTCGAGGACAGACCGAACTAGCGAATAATATAATGCTCGCAAGCAGTACGGATCGTTAAACTCTTTGGCGACCCTCACAATGAAACCAAGATTTCTATTTGCCTGAGCTATTATATGAGCGTAATGATGTCTAAATGAAAGTTGGGAATCAAGATGCACGCCGAGATCTTTAAAGACTGATACTCTTTCAAGTGTTTCACCAGAGATGCTGTAGTTCCAAAGTATTGGGCTTTTCTTACGTGTAAAAGAAATTACCGAGCATTTAGACACACTTATAGTCATGAGGTTGAGATTGCACCAATTACAGAAATTGTTTAAGTACCGCTGAAGTTCCTCGCAATCTGCTGTTGATCGTACCACAATAAATAATTTCAAATCATCCGCATACATAAGTCTGTATCCTGGTGGTATGACGAGAGAAACGTCATTGAAAAATAGCAAAAATAGTAATGGACCGAGGTTGCTTCCTTGAGGAACACCCGACATATTGATGAAGTTGTATGACTCAACGTTTCCAAGCTTTACAGACAGAACTCGGCCTACGAGGTATGATTTAAGCCACGCAGAAAAGTTTGATGATACTCCTAAACGCTCAAGTTTTGCTAGTAATAGTGTATGATCTACACGATCAAACGCAGCTTTGAGGTCCGTGTATATTGTGTCTACTTGTGATCCAGTTTCCATATTTTTAATACAATAAGAACAGAATTGTGTCAGATTGGTGATAGTCGATCTGTTTGGGAAAAAACCATGCTGACTAATAGATTATAAAGTGCCGGGCCTCTCGTAGAAAAGACATGAATAGTTTTGAACTGTGTATATGTTTGCTGATAAAAAGCCTCCAAGCAATCTATCCACTAGTGTTTGCATAACAGCCGATCGTGTCAAACGAGTTCTAGTTTTCATCAAGCTAGGGAAAAATACGCACCAACGCATTCATGCGTAAAAGCAACGGTGAAATTGATCGATTTGCGGTACGGATTAGTCCCCCGTCTTCTTCAAACCTGGCCCCCATCGACTATTATCTACTTCCAAACTAAAAAATGTTTCTTCAGGGAAAGAAATTTTCGTCGAAATTTAAGGTCATTGCAGAAACGGGAGCCTATTTTGTACGCAAGCCTAATGTTTGAGGACTGATGTGTCAAGTGTATCGCTCTAGATGGATCAGGGTCATTCTGCCGAAAGCCATTTCGCCGAAAGCCGTTTCGCCGAAAACCATTTCGCCGAAAGGGTTATTTCGTCGAATGATATTTCGCCGAATGGGCCACTTCGCCGAATGCCATTTCGCCGAAAGCCATTTCGCCGAATCATGAAATCGTCTTAAAATCGTGATTGGAATTGATTTAAAATAAAGACAAATGAAAGATAATAGCGTTAACGCCCATTTTGTTGACATACAATTGTACTTTTTGAATAAAGATTGATTCATGAACCTCAGAACGGAGTTCCCATGAAAACTTGTTTACTATTAGCTACTAAGCATCAAAGCAATTGCGTAGGTGTATCTACCAGCGAAAAAGAAAAAAATATCTAATGCGGCTACGCCACATCGTTTTGGTTCATGTGCTGTCCGGCCTCGCTACCGCTCGTTCGGACCTAACAAAAGCAAAGAAACCTAGCTTTGAGTAGACCGTGCAAACGAGGCGGTTACAGGTTTGCATGCTTTCGACGGCGGGTCGGCGGCCGACTCAGCTGGCGTCGCCATCTTGGCTTCGGTTATGTGGCTGCGCCACACCCATTATACAAGAGACATAACATACAGGAGACATGACCCTTTCGGCGAAATGACGCTGTCGGCAAAATTACCCTTTCGGTGAAATGACCCTTTCGGCAAAATGACCCTTTCGGTGAAATGACCCTTTCGGCGAAACGACTTTCGGCGAAATGACCTATTCGGTGAAACTACTTTCAGCGAAATGGCATTCGGCGAAACGGCATTCGGCAAAATGGCTTTCGGCAAAATGACCCATTCTCCTCTAGATGGAGATTATACTGAAGAATAAAAAAGTTTTCACGGTAAAAAATCGACACGGTAAAAAATGACCCTTTCGGCGAAATGACCCTTTCGGCGAAACGACTTTCAGTGAAACGACTTTCGGCGAAATGGCATTCGACGAAACGGCCTTCGGCGAAATGGCTTTCGGCGAAATGACCCGTTCTCCTCTAGATGGAGATTATACTGAAGAATAAAAAAGTTTTCACGGTAAAAAATCGCCTTTTTCTTTGTTAGACCAGGACTTTTCGTTTCATGTAGTAGCATTAGAAAACTTGAATTTTGAGATACACTCAGGTCTATTTTATGGCGCGGAATTCGTACTGCAAAAAACCGAAAAATTTCGGAATGTCGTTCACCGGGGGAACAATGTTTTTTTTGTCTTCAGATGCCTTCAAAATACATCAAACGTCAAGATCTCGATAACATTTTTTAATGAGTTCCCAGAGAGTCGATTTCTTTAGAAATTTCGACGTTTCGTGATTATCTAAGACAAAACAAGAAAACAGCATAGGTTTGGTTTTTTGCAATGACTGAGTGGAAACATATATTGGAGAAGCCAAATGAATGAAAAACTAACAGAAAAGATGATTTATTGGAAAAAGATACTCGAACCTGCGACAGGACTCGAAGCATAGGTTTGAAAATTTGCTGAAGAGTCCGACCTGGAAGGATTAGTAGTGTCAGTAGAATCGTAGCACCAGCCATGCAATGGTTATGTACACTCTGAGTCGGCTGCGAAGTCTGTCTGTGCACTGAATATGTTCATAAAGGTTCAATTTTTGTTCATCGGCGAATTTATTCGTCATATATTCTGCAAAGTGTTATAATATAAAAAATTGTTTCCCCAAAATTTTCTGTCCGAAAATAATATCAGATATATTCAATGTGCGAAATTTTTATCCTAAATATCATCAAAGAGAATGTTCGTTAGTAAATTTTTCACAACTTGTTGCCAAGTGATATGAAAAGTGTGAAATAAACGTCAATAAACGTGAAAACCCTGTAAAACTCTGTGCTAAAAACTGTTCCGATATTTAGGTCTTGCTTGTTTAGAGTCATACGAAATTAACTCCGACGCAATTCCGATACCAGTCGAAAATTCAAAAATGAAGCTTTCATTAAATGCTTATAATGTTAGTTATGGGAAATGTATAATTATAGCCATAGGTGGATGAAAACAAGTTTCTACCTTTTTCAATTGGAAATATTGGTAGACCTCAAAGGCGGAAAATATAAATTAAAATATGGTGTCCTCAAAAAAACAAAGTCGTATGAATCCCGTCAGGTGATTTGATCAGTCCGACAACAAAGTGTTTGAAGCTGTTCCTCTCCTTAACGCCGGAAACCTCTCTTATGTTTCTTCAATTGCTGTGTAAAAGCTTTAATGATCTCCAATTATTATTTCCAACATGCTTGAAAAACCAACTACTACCAGTCAGAATTTTAAAACCAAACAATTGTTTTTCATCGTGTGTTTGTTTTCTCTAATTGTTATGGTCAAGTTTGTGCTAATTAATATGCGTATTGCGTGTTAGCTTCAATCATGGTTTGTGACAATCTCGCAAATAGTGGATGCTAAAAGCTCGTGACTGTTTTGACGCGTGTCCTAACACGCATCCCTGCCCCGAAATGGTAGGTTCCAGGTAAGTATGTGTTCGTGTGAGTGTCCCGATTGGTAGTGCATGAAATCTCAAAAGCATCACCACATCGTAGCGCTTCAACTGCGGCATGTTCAAAACACGCTTCCAGCATTTCGACTCATCGTAAGCATAATCGTCCATCGAAAGCAAACCAGAAATAGTTGCATCTAACGTAAAACCTGCCCGATCTAATCCCCGTCGCCAGATCAATCAGCTCAGGGTCACAATCGTTCCACTACTAGCACACCGAGACATCCGCAGGATCCGGCCATTGCCACCAAGCAACCGTTGTTCGTCGCTGTGAGTATCCTCGTAATCAGAAAACACCAACGTATTTTGAACTGACGTAATTTTTTTCCGTTGTTGTAGCCACTGAAGGACATCGCCGTCGTCAGTGGACAGCCGGCCCGTTTCGAGTGCATCGTAGCTTGCGATGCTACACCATCGATTCATTGGACCAAGAACAACGTACCGATCGACGAAAGCAGCCAGACGCATTATCCGGAATACAGGAACGGTGTCTGTCGACTGTCACTTCCCGTTGCCTTCGAGGGTGGGTAGTCCAATCGGATGTAGGAATCCGAGCAGAACTTGAACATTTTTCTCTTCCCATATTACAGCTGATGCCGGCAAGTATGGCTGCGTAGCCGAAAACCACTTGGGTCAGACGCAAACCGGTGCCGAATTGATCGTCATCAGTAGCAACTGGAGGGCAGCGTCGGCTACAACAGACTTTTAGAGCTTTCGTTTTGCCAACAAATGGGAATAGAATCAAGAACGAGTCAACTTTACTCAATGCCTTAACCAAAGAAGGAGATGGCGATAAATTAATCAATTCGAACAGTTAAATTACTTTAAAAAAAATAGTTCACTAGCCAGGAACTAAACAAATCGACTCATGCATTAGCAAAAAAAAACACCAAATTATTCAATCTGAACTAAATGCCAAGCAGGGAGAAACGAAAGAAAAGAATAATATGTTTGTTTTTATTATTTTAGTAGTAAGTTTTCATCTTAGGTAACCAAACCGTTATGAAAAACAAAAAAAAAAAAAGAGAAAAGTATCGTTTTCTAGAAACAACTTTTTCATTTATGTAAAGTGTTGCTTTTAATCGTTGTCTATTTAGTGGTTTTACTATTATTTTGCTTATTAGTTCTCGAAATGAAACCAAAAACCCTAGAATATTCAATTTGACTTGAACATTTCTTCGAACTATGACTTTTTAAACAGAACCAAAAATGAAGGAATAATATTATTTTAATTTATTGCAATGGCATTTCAACGCTGTTTGTAACTGAATATAACTCATTTCAAGCAATCGTTTGAACAGTGAAAAGAAAAGAAAAATGATCAGCAAAAATACCAACATTGAAGAAAAAAATCGAAACTTGAAAAACATTCATCCTTAAATCGAAATCAATTTATATATAAATAATTTTGAAGTGAAAAATCGGATAATCATGTATAACTTCTCGATTCTATATGCTAGTTTTAGTAAACATTTCTACACATACACGAATTCACTAATTTTATTTATTCTGTTACCTGTAATCAGTTTGTCCCTCTCTCCTGTCTCCATTCGACACTAAAGTTTTGGGGAAAAAATATGCAGCAGATATTATTTTGTAAACAGATTGATTGAATAAATCGAAACTATCTAAAACAAACGACAAGCGACAATCATTAAACTATTCACCCGTAGACTCAACGTAAATCTGCTACTGCAATCCAATCATCTACTACCGCATTATACGTAACCGAGCTGTCGTAAAAAAGACGAACTTGAAAGAAAATTTTTGCAGTAGGCTGTTGGTTTTTGAAATTTATATTTATTATTTTGATAGTTTTACCCGTATTTCAATGACTCTTCGTAATGTAAACAATCGCGACAGTGCATGCAATCGTACTGAATTTTAGTATGTATTGCTAATGTCACCGAATTATTGCGATAAAGGTTTCGATTCATAACGTTACGACATTGGTGTAAATAATGAATCGAAATTACTGTACGTGAAATCTTCACCCTAATCGAATGATCGTAGATGATTGTTTTTTAATTGAAAAGAAGGCAGAGCAAGAAAATTTAAATGAAAATGTATTGGTTTTTCCATACAGTAGTGATTTTGTGAGTATGGATAGGTGCTTACAATACAGCTGTAAGAGCAAAATGTAAACAAATTAATTGATTGATTCACCTACCAAGAAGTAATCGAGTTATGTAATATTATTTATTTCGTTGGAATTGAAATTATGAATGTAAACACATGATTATGTTCAAGAATATGCACCAAATATTAAAATAAATGTCCAACGACCTGTTCTTAGAAGAAGGTATGGGGTTTACCATAGAAAAAAAATCGAGGAATTTTTCAACTTCCAAAACGGTAAATATTAAGTTTCCAATAAGTTTTCAATTTCGTTCGTGAACTCATTATCTTTCTAAAAATGATGTCCTCAACCAGCAAAGAATCAAGTGGTACTCCAGTATAGGTAGCACACATAATTTGAATGTCCCACAGGCCCGTACCCAGGATTTCGTTTCGGGAGGGGCCCAAAACAAACTAATTTTCAGTACGCTTTCAATAACTTTGTAGATTCTAAAGCATCTGTTATGGGTTGCCTAATATTCAAGTTCTAAGTTGTTATTATTCTTTATTAAAAATTAATACAGTGTAAATTTTATGTAGAGCTTTAAAGGTGTTCCTGACATATGGTTGCTCAAAGTGGATGGTACTGTGAGGGATTGAAGCAAAAATCTCTGAGTGTTAAAGGGTAAGAGATTATATTAAATTTTGTCCAGATTCGACTTCTCGTTTTGGAATACCATGGTGATGAGTGTTAAAACTATCAATTTGAAGAGAAAAAATTACCTTAAAACTATTCAGTAAACCCTTCTAGTTTTGATAGTTATTTATTCAACAAATTTACTTCCACTATACCTTCCTAGGCTAGTCTACCAAAAGTATACCATGACAATGCCAGAAAACAGACGTCATGACGTTTCCGACCCATGGAATCTTCCTAGGCCGCTTCGGAGCACTCGTAACGATCTCAGTTCATTATCGGATAATCAGGCGTATAATAATGGATCTAGGTTTCATAAACAGTTCCGAAATGCACTCGCGTTCGCCCTGAAATATGACCTATGCTTTTTAGTCGTTTTGTCTCCCATGAAAATGTCTTTCGAGAGAACGAAAATCTTGTTTTTTTAATAAAATAGTATACGTATAAAAAATGTATGAGTGAATAAGATGTGAAAGAACAATCAATAAAATCGGCTGATTTCGGGAGCGGTCAGGGCTTCTCGGGCTCCCACTCTAGGTACGTTCCTGGTGTCACATTTCAAGGCTGGACTTGAAGTTAAGCTGACAATGTTTGTTTTGAAAAAATCGACTTTCTGAGAATCTCAAAACTCGAAATCCCGAAAATGGACTTAATTTTTTTTTGTAGTGCCTCTAAATCTCGACGTTTCATGCAATTCTAAGACTTTTGGCACCAAAAATTTTTATTCGTTTTCGGAAATCTCATGTATCTCACCCTATGGTGATTTTTCAAGATCGAAAATTTTCAAACCTTTACCGCCCCTTACCCATATCCGATTTAGCTCAAAATTTGCATGGAGACTTTTTTCGAGGTGGTTGAACTTTTGAGCACTACCGCTTTACGAAATTAGAGGTGGTTCCAAAATACTGGCACCCTTATATGCATTAGAGCGGTAAAAAAGCGGTTTGTCGGTTACGTCACTTATGCCATCATCTCCGGAACTGGAACTCGCAGCTATTTAATCTTCGCCCTTGATCAATGGCCCAATAGTAGCTTTCAAACGAGCCTACGCTTGTTAAAATCGGTTCAGTCATCTCCGAGAAAACTTGCGAGGTAAAAAACAACGCATTTTGTCGGTTACGTCACATATACCATCATATCTCCGGAACCAGAAGTCGCAGTCATTTAATCTTCGAAACAACACTTTAACACTATGGGTCTCCGAGACTTCGTTCGATAATCGGTTTTCCAGCTATTCTTATACCTTCCTATAGAGAAAAGCAAAATGCGCACAATTTGCTCTTTCAGAGGATTCTACCAAAAATTTGCTCTCTGAGAAAGATTATCATTCCCGAAAATTTGCTATTGGGAAGTACAAATTTAATAATAATGTTCGTGTGCATAAATTTCTGTACTACTATTCACTGCACTACTATCGCACATTTTGTCGTAGGGTTACGTTCTTGTTTTCTTTGTATTTCATCCTATGGATTCTGTGCTCATCAGAAAATTGGCCTTCTGTGGATTTTTATGCACCGTTCGCTTTGCATTGTCATAGTTGGGCTGATTTTTCTCATTTGTAGTGCAGAACGACCTCGATCATTGGGTATTGGATGATTTATATTAGGGGTGATTTTATACATCCAAACCGAATCAACTTGTCCGTAAAAGCTCTCATACAAAAAAATTTTTCGTTTCGAGATAAACTATGCGGACCCAGCACCTCCCATCACCAACATCTTCTGAAAGAATCTTTCGACAGTATATTTATTATATTTAAGTATATTTATTATATTTAAGTATATTTAAGTAATTCGTTAATTTAAATTAGAAAAAGTGCTTGACAGCTTAGAGCTTAAGCAGCGTGCCTTATAAATTATATTTTTAAAAGAAATTAAAAAATATAAAGAAATGAGGAACACAAACGTTAACTGCTACCTAAATGTTCAAAATAGATATTTACAGTGATTTTGACTATAGTTGTGAAGTCCTATGTCAACAGTTCATGCTACGTACATATAACATATAACAGCTCGAGGAAATCGGAAAATGTCATTTTTTTTCGCGTTCGATTTACTCGAAGATGACTGAATCGATTTAAAACAAACTTAGATTCGTTTGAAAGCTACTATTAGGCTGTTGATCAAGTTCGAAGATCAAATAGCTGTCTCTTCTGGTTTCGGAGATATAATGGTTTAATTGACGTAATCGATGAAATGCGTTGTTATTTTCGCGCTAAACTTTCGAAATGTCATGAATGAGCCCAAATTAAAGCTTGCTTCAGATAGAATTTGAATAAAGACAATTGCCTGTATTTCAGTTATTTATTATTGAATTCAAGATCTGTTTTATACAAACGTAGCGTTTTCTTCATACTTTTAAGATAAAATTATTCGTCACGGTTTCGAAGGAATTCTCGATTTTTTCCTGTAACACGGCTCATTAAGCGGCGCACACCTTCTTCGTCCATCGTTGAAGCTATCTTATTCCACCAGGTCGCCATCTGATTGATGTCTTTGACAACCTTTCCCTTTGCCTTGAGTCTCCTCTTCATGATTGCCCATTATTTCTCAATAGAGCGGAACTGGGAGCAATTGGGTGGGTTAAGGTTTTTGGGAACAAACTGGACCCCTTTCTCTGCATACCATTCTTGAACGACTTTGCTGTAATGACAGCTTGCCAAATCTGGCCAAAACATTACTGGATGGTAGTGGGATCGAATGAACGGCAAAATTCGTTTTTGGAGACACTCTTTTTAATATAGTTCCGATGTCATTGTCTTATTTGCAACGAAAATTTTCATTTTTTTGCCACAGCTGCAAATGCCCTGCCAAATCATAAATTTTCTTGCAAATTTGTCGGCAAAAACAAATTTAAATTTGGCTGGAACATCTCCCCGAGCCGTTGCCAAGTAAAATTTTTGACCAGGGATTTGCCCGAAGTCAGCCTTGACATAGGTTTCATCGTCCATCAGAAGGCACCCGTCGAACTTGGTCAGCACCTGGTCATATAGTTTCCGAGCACAAATTTTGACCACACTATTCTGTTTTATGGTCCGATTTGGCTGTTTGCTAGCTCGATACGGCTTGATTCCTTCCCGGAGTCGAGTTCTCCTCACGGTACTATGGGCAGCACCGAATTTTCTGACCAAATCACGGTCCGACAGATTAGGATTCCTCTTAATCGTCTTCAAAATCTTACCACGCAGTTTCCGGTCGACAGTTCCTCTTCGACGATTGGATTGAGGCTTTCAAATCGTCGTCAATGATTCCTTATACTGTTTGATAACGCGCCATACGGTATTTCTGGCAATTTCAGCTGTTTAGCTAGCCTAGATGCAGACCACAATGGATTTTCTAAAAAACTGTGCGCAATCTTTTCCCTTCTTTCGGCTTCCATGCTGATTGTTTACAAAGTACAGTCGATTTGCGGAATGTTGGAACACATACGTGAAGCTGACAAAATTCCCGACACGTGGGCGCCAAGAACTTCCAAATACGTTCACCAGGAGCGCCACAATATGAGAAAAAGTTTGTTTCAATTCCAAATGAAGCAAGCTTTAGTGTAAGAAATTATCTTAATAAAAAAGGTAAAACATATTTTAATGAGACTGTGTCGATGAAAGAGAAAGGCATTATCATTTCTCTAGGTGGATTAAGAATAGATTTTTCATTGCATTGCAACTCATCAAAAATAGAAGAACAATAGTGAGAAATAAACAATGCACGCTACGGTGGGCAATCAATTGTAAGACTTTGTTCATAATTTCAAAATTCTTTATTTATTCATCCAAATCTATTTTGTCCCTCTCAGAGTAATCCTCCCCAGCCCAAATACACTTGTGCCAACGTTTTTTCCAATCCTCGAAACAGTTGTAAAAGTCAATTTCCGGAATAGCCTTTAATGCGCGTAGCATTTTCACGTTTGATGTCTTCAATTGACTCAAAACGGTTTCCCCGGAGTGGTCGTTTGAGCTTACTGAATAGCCAGAAGTCACACGGAGCTTAATCAGGCGAATACGGTGGTCCTCTTTGAACAACTTGAACCAATCAAAAGCACTTGCTCGCGACATATAATTATCACAGAAGGGCTTTTGGAACATTCTGAACGTTTCGGCACCAGAAATTTGATTCCGCAATGCAGTAGTACAATCTCAATATTGCTTTCAAACATCCTCTATAAAACATTGTTAATTGAAGTCTTTCACAAAACTACAATTATCAATATGTAAGTGTGCGTTTGTGTGTGTGTTTTTTGGATGATTGCTGACGGAAGATATGACTATGACCACCATTGAACTGCATAGCGGTTCGTTTGTTCAATTATGCTGTTTTACCCTGTGTTTCACATAGGGCTATATGATTTATTGCTTTATAGGTTAAGTATAATTTACATTAAGGAAAATTTCATGTCCGTTATTTTGATGTTCTACCGTAGCAATTATTGACATCAAATAAATTTCAAAATACAAAAATGAGGAAATACGATTGACTTTTATGTTTCGTTAGCAGAGCGCCATAGGAAGTGTCCCTTTAAACTTATAATATTGAATAGAAAAAAACACCTGCACAAGTTTGGTCGCATTTTTGCAGAAATAACCACACATACTCTTGCAAGAAGCGCATTTATTTCAAGTCGATTAGTGATTACTCTTATTTTCATCTATACATCAACGATGAAAATGAAAGCGAACATTTATTTTTATTCAAAGAAAGCCTCAAAGACCTGGATATAATCTGCGATATTCTTGCTTCGGAATTCATGCGAATAAATTTAATGTTGATTGAAAAACTGCTTTTAAAACTTCCATGAATTTTGAAACATTTCAAAATAAATTTAACGCAGGTTCATGTTGGTTATTCGTTTGGCGCTTTTCAAACCTTGTGAGAAATTGTCTATTTGTCTGGAATGTGATCTGAAAACGGTTTTCAGTTGACTTCTGTGGAAGTTACAGCTTCAATGCGATATTTATGTTGTCAAGACTGCTAAAGCTTGCTTCATTTAGAATTGGAACAAACTTTTGCTCATATTTTGGCGCTTCTGGTGGACGGATTTGGAAGTTCTTGGCGCCCACGTGTCGGCAATTTTCTCAGCTTCAAGTATGATTTTGACATTCCGCAAATCGACTGTACTTTGTAAACAATTAACATGGAAGCCGAAAGAAGGGAAAAATTGTGCACAGTTTTTTGGAAAATCCATTGTGGTCTGCATCTAGGCTAGCTAAACAGCTGAAATTGCCAGAAATACCGTATGGCGCGTTATCAAACAGTATAAGGAATCATTGACGACGATTCGGAAGTCTCAAGCCAATCGTCGGAGTGGAACTGTCGACCGGAAACTGCGTGGTAAGATTTTAACAGAATAGTGTGGTCAAAATTTGTGCTCGGAGACTATATGACCAGGTGCTGACCAAGTTCGACGGGTGCCTTCTGATGGACGATGAAACCTATGTCAAGGCTGACTTCGGGCAAATCCCTGGTCAAAAATTTTACTTGGCAACGGCTCGAGGGGATGTTCCAGCCAAATTTAAATTTGTTTTTGCCGACAAATTTGCAAGAAAATTTATGATTTGGCAGGGCATTTGCAGCTATGGCAAAAAACGAAAGTTTTCGTTACAAATAAGACAATGACATCGGAACTATACCAAAAAGAGTGTCTCCAAAAACGAATTTTGCCGTTCATTCGATCTCACGACCATCCCGTAATGTTTTGGACAGGTTTGGCAAGCTGTCATTACAGCAAAGTCGTTCAAGAATGGTATGCAGAGAAAGGGGTCCAGTTTGTTCCGAAAAACCTTAACCCACCCAACTGCCCCCAGTTTCGTCCTATTGAGGAATACTGGGCAATCATGAAGAGGACACTCACGGCAAAGGGAAAGGTTGTCAAAGACATCAATCAACTGACAACATGGTGGAATAAGATAGCTAAAACGATTGACGAAGAAGGTGTGCGCCGCCTAATAAGCCGTGTTACAGGAAAAATTCGAGAATTCCTTCGAAACCGTGACGAATATTTTTATCCGCATTTTTTCTTAAAAGTATGAAGGAAACGCTACATTTGTATAAAAAAGATCTTGAATTCAATAATAAATAACTGAAATACAGGCAATTGTCTTTGTTCCAATTCTATCTGAAGCAAACTTTACAAGTATTTACTAAAATTAATATTGTTACTAGAGAGGTGTGTTCATATTCATGGTGTTAGCCAAAAGTTTTACGTGGCGAATATTTTTGAGTTCGCCAGAGGAGGAGAAACGCTAACTACGGCCCTGGTCGAAACTGACACTTTGAACAAAGATGCCTGATAAAAATTTCGAATATCTTCAGACAGAGTTGCAAAAGTCAGTAAATCAGAAAAAAAAGTTCAGTCAGCAAGTATGTCTTGCTGGCAGCTATTGCTCTATAAAGTATACTGAGTTTGCGGGCAAAAAAAAAACGGTCGGGGCCGTTTCAAAAGTCTGTAAATTTTGACAAAAGTCTGTAAATTTTGACAAAAGTCTGCGAAAAACTCAATTTTTAAAAGTCTGCCAAAGTTTGCACAACAAAAAATGTCTGCAGCGCACTATATACGAAATCTGCAGATTTACAGACAAATCTGCAGATCTGACATCTTTGACTTTGAATCATTCACTGCGATTTTTCAGAGCCGCCTACCTCGATTTATTTTGAGTCTTATTATGACACTAGACTAGAACTTTCTAGGAAAAGTTGATATTTCTCACTCATTCGTAGTCCACTGCGAATTAAACAGTTAGATTTCTCAAAGCATTTCTCCGATTTGTCTATTTCTGATAAACTGTGTTGGTATATAAAAAATTATCATTTAATTCATATGTTTGTTAATGATTATTTGCTGAGTCTAGTAATGCAGCAAATAGACTATTTAATTTCAAAGAATGTTCGCAACCAATTCAGCAGAATTATCTGCCGCCATATTTCATCAAAAGCTTAATCTGGCCAAAGAACTGAATTTCTCCTAGATGACTCTGATCAAAAGCACTTTCATATTGTTCTATTGCGCATGCGTTATCTACTTTATTTTGAGAAGCAGTTGTTAAAACAGCACACCCTAGGTTTAATCAGGCAATACTAATCAATTATTCAGTTTTGATTAATATCTTAATAGTAAGTGCTAAGTGGACCTGGGAGGGTTTTTGAGTCTTCCTTTACATAAGTCTCATCATCCATCAAAACGCATGCATCCGGACACTCCAGAAGAGGCGAATGCAATTTCCAGGCCCTTGTTATTACTCGCTTCTTCTGTTCTTCACTTTATTTCGAGATTTTCTGCTTATTGTAAGTCTTCAGGTGATTTCGCCTCTTGATACGCTGGATCATTCCGACACACGTTCCCGCTTATTTGACCAAATCACGTATTGATATTGATTTGTTCTTCATGATTAGAGATGCCACTTTCTGGTCCAGTTTAGGGTTGGAAGAACCGGGTTTTCTGCCTCTTCCTGATAGCTCATCCAAAGAATAGTGTTCCACAAACTTATTAATGATGGTTTTAACACTGGCATGATGAATTTCAAACCGCTTCGCCAATATTCGCAAAGTAATACCCTTCTCACTTAGCCATGTGTCCAGAGCCTTAGTTTTCACTTCCTCTTTAATACGCGACATAAGCATAAAAAACCATCACAAATACATGCGTACAACACAAATTTATGTGAATAGCTTATTTTCGATACACTTCTTACAAGATAAATTTTGGTAAAAGTTTAGTCTCGTTTTTACAAGAAAGTGGAAATCCAACAAATGTTTGACTGATTTCAAAAAATTTACCACTATTAGAAAGGTCAGTTTGTTGAGAATGAAATGCAAAGCAAATGACTGTCAAACTCTAACTGACATGAAAAGTCATTTTCGTCTAAAAAAATGACTAGTTTATTGAAATACAAAAAAAATAATCAAGATCTTCAACAACCAGAGATAAATGAGCTTCATTCAATCCATCGACATTTCCATTATTTCTGTGGCTGATTATCATTTATATTGATTGTGGGAACAAAACGAGAAAATGAAAAAAAGCAAAAATTACGACAGAGTAATAGAATAGTAATAAAAGATTTCATTTTCAATTTAAAAATACACGCATTTGCAATAACTTGAAATGCAACGAATTCGAATGAGCTAGGAATGAAATAACTCACAGCAGACAAACATCATTTATTTTCATCAGACCGCGGAGGCCGCAAATAAAATTAGTTTAATATTTTATCAACATCAACGCAATATCGACGGTGTCTGTTCGTTAACCGTATTCATTATTTGCACTCCCCCTCGTGAATTGGAAGTGGATGGAGGTGCGAAAATCCGACGCCCAACCCACAGATGCTGCTGCATTTCAACACCTTCGGAAAAGTTGGAAGTTTTCCTTCCCTATCTCGGATGATAATCAACGAGGCTGACGCTGAGTAGGTTAGATTCGGTTGCAAACCACTGCGAAGGAAAGTTAATTAAAACCGAAAACGCTTGTGTGAGTTGATCGCGAAAAAAAAAGTACAAGTTGTAAACATTTTTTTTTCGCCTTCATCACGAACAGAAGTAAAAATAAAACATGAATTAATGCATGTTAGTCAGGTGTTTCGTTTCGGAACGGTTACTGTAAAATATAAACAATAAGTGCTTCTCCTGAATCAAATCTATTTTTAACGTGATGAAGGTGTGCATACTTTTAAAAAGCACGAGTCAACACTTTATTACGACAACAATTAGCAGCATCCGAGAATTGAATCACCAAACCAGTGATCGTAAAAAAAACATATTCACCAGCTAAAATAAAACGGTTTGTGAATGGCAGTTTGTAAAACCCGTCATGACAATGTCGGAACGCATTTTCATTCGTATCTGACTCAGTCAGTCAGTTAGTGACTCAAATTGACGTCTTTGAGTGAAAGATTTAGCACATTGTCTAGGTTAGCCCGTTCGTATTTTCTCCATCCTCCATCGTTTTCAGCACCTAATTCGAAACCTACGAAACGCATTCAAGAACGTCAAAGCTTATGGAAACCAACTGTTTCAATATTCGCGCCCGACATCTTAACAAACCCTGGAATCCAGCCGAACGGTGTTTTGATGGAAATTTTAGATCCGTTATTTTTAGACTCCTTCAAAGTCTCGCCAGGATTAGTCATCGGTTTTGCATACACAAGAGAATGTGGCCTTTGGCTGCAGCATGGAATGGGATGCGCTCCACCAGACCTATCGTTTCGTGTTGCTATTTTTAAGAATTAAAACCGAACAGCTTGGGCTAGATTTTCGCAAACGTGCCATTTTTCTCCTCCATTGCCGTTGTGTTTTCACGCTTCTGCTTACGGCAAGGACCATCATTTACGGTTTTATCGACGTCATTTCGGTGATTTTTTGGCGGATCGTTAAAATTCCACGATCGACGATCAACGCGATGGAATTGTTCGCTCATTTTAATTGATGCCTTCAAGAATGTCATAAAAAAGAAATGAAAACAAGACTGTCTTCAAGCATTACCATCAATTCTAATTGGAACAAGATTGTTTATTCGAGCAAAGTCAACTTTTACGCCCGCTTAGCGCTACGAGTTGAAGTGCTAAGTTCCACTAGCAGTTCGATTTGTACTGCTCGAGGTCAAGCAGAAAACATGTTTAAAGAATTATACTTAATTTTGCTGATTCTAATAACTTTTCAGACCGATTTTAAGACAAACATCGAAAAATTACTTTTTGATACAACTGATTGATTAGAGGCAGAGGAACAATTGGACGGTGCAATTTGAGAAAAATTCGGTGGGAGGAGTAGGACTTCACCCAACCGAGCATTTCAAAGGAGAGTTTGCGGGGTTTATCAACGTGATGCAATAGAATCACTCTCGCATTGTACTCGACTCAACCGCATCAACTACTTTCGATTCCAATCCTCTGGTTTTTCTCTGTTCCAATAGCTCTAAAGCAATAATAACTACCTAGTCAATGAATACCTATCTAATCACCTACCTTCCTAATAATTCTCAATAGCGCCCGTGATCGTATCGAACTGGCTTTCACAATAATGTTGGAACCAGTCCTTCTTGCGTTGGACACGAATTCTCATTGGTGAATGCCACTAATACAGTATCTTCGATTTTTTTGGCATTCTTTCATATAGTCGGTTGCTAGCATCGAAAAGTAAAGGAAAACAATTCCATCTTACACGATTTTTTGTCAGGACATGAAAAATCCTTGTAGGTCATTGGTAATCTACGAGAAACAGCTAAATACATGCCCGTTTAGTGAACAACCTGCTCCCTACAGTAAACTCTGCCCTGAAACTGTGAAAAAGACAACTTCAAGCAAAGACAAGTTCAACAATAGTAACTAGTGAACCCGGCACTCCTCATACAAAAAGGCTTTCACCATCGAACAACCTAGAAACTGCAATCGATGTACAATAAGGTGCATCTACAGCAACGAGCAACAGCTCCAAGGCTGCGAACAACAATGAAACGAAAAAATAACGGAATCCACTCTCAACAATAATTTTAACAACACTACCGCTGAAGTAATGGATGAAAAGACGAGCACGAATAAATTTAGATACTTTTTTCAAATTCCATGAAATGTTTGCATCAAATGGATACAAATATAACAGAAAAAATGTCGATCCCTTGCAATTGGCAAGCAATCACAATCGCGTATTTAGTTTATGTTCTTCAGTTTTGTATGAATATTTAACATTTTCTAATCTGACCACTACTCGTGTTTGCATTAAATGTTTAATTTCTTACCGTTTCGAAATCTTGCAAACCTTCAGGCTTCTGAACCAGCCAATTACACCCTTGGAACACAGTATAAGATTGCACACTTCTGGAAAACTTTTTAATAGACGTTCCTGCATAAAACACTTATAATAAGAATAGAATTATTTTTTATATTTATATTTATTTATATTTATTTATTCAAATTGTATAAGGATGATATGCAAAATACTACTTTATGGATTGCAAGGAATGCCGTAAACAGTTTTCATGGAAACAAATTGACAATTTAAAGTCACATTAAAGATTTAAATGCACTACAGCATTAGGATGTCAAGGCGAAATACTTGACCTATTTGAAGGATTTCCAATAATTTTCGCGTTTCAAATGAATTATTACATACAAACCAATTCACACCCTCTCATTCTGCTACTAACGCAGAAGGTGATAGCACCCAGCCGACGCCATTTTATTGACCAAATGTCATCATAGACACACGGGGAGGTATGAAATAGGAACTTGTTAGTACTTAGTTATCTCACCGTTCGACGACCTGTATCATTATTTCGAACTCTTGATATTCAATTCCGATGCCGAACTTGCGTTTTAGTGCGTTTTTTTGGCTGGATTTATTGCACAAAAATCAAACATTGATAAAAAACTATAAGGACCAGCCCCAAGGGGTTGTTCGAGCCATTGATGTGGAACAAGGCAACCAAAATTTCTAATGATCGACATTTTCAATTAATCGTCACACTTTTGAATCCGCAATTGCACGAGGAGTCTGCTTAGTCTTTATTATGAACCAATACCGAACACGCGAACCCAGAATATAGACTATATTTGTCATGATTTGTATTTTTTTAGCCGACGAAATTACATCAATAGCCCAAATGTATGCAATTATATGTTTGTACATGCTTGCGATACAGATATCGATATTTAAGCTTCTTTTCGCCAAGCTTGTGTTCAAGTTTTGTATGCAAATAGTTATTTTTATAGCGTTTCTCTATTATTACTACCATTCTGCGATTTCGGTTGAAGCGATAAACTTTTTCTCATTATCAATCGAGTTCATCTTATATAAATAAGAAATTAGTCTTATGCACTCAAAATTTACATTGAGGTAGTTGTCAATTTCTCAGGCGAAACGACATAACATGGGTTTTCATCTAATCTTTCATGACACAAGATCAGGGCATAGCAATTAAAGCTTCAAATCGTTTTATGACACTTTTTCTCTTGCTGTCTAGCAACAACCTATCTCTAGCAAGCTACATGTAGGACTGAAACGTTAGCTATAATTTTGCTTCTATTTATAGCTTCGCGTGCTTCTAACAGCTACGCTTTTGCATCGTTTGACCAATCAGAGCGCTGCTTCCCCTTTGATATATCGCTTACTCCTTCAAAACCGTCGACTATGGCAGGGAAATCCAGTATGCCGGAGATTTTTTGCAGACAAAATAGGACACTGCTAGCTATTAACCAACATTTCAACGATATACAATTAAAAATTGATGGCTATGAACATTCAAATCAATACGTAGAAATATTTCCAATCAAATGGTGACATGATATTAATAATTGATACAAAATTGATTGAGCTGTAATTGTTCAAAACCTGACCACATTTCTACGTGTATTTTTCTTGGGTTTCTAGTTTGCGCCTCCATATAGAAAATAAAAATGTAATCCACATTAAAATTTTCATTGTGTGTATAAAATTCAACTACCTTTATTTAAAGAGATCACCAGAAGTACCCAAACCCCCATATCGAGCGGCTAAGCTATTGCTAATGGGCACTTTCGTTCGAGCTTACGTACAATGATATTTCATGTATGCAAAAGCGTACGCCATGGCGACTTTTGACGAGTTGTCACGTGCTTCACATCAAGTGGTATAATAATTGCAATACAGCGAATGCTAGAGAATTTCGAAAGAAACTTACTTTGTTTGACAGTGTATTGAAACATTTCCTTGGGGTATTTCTTTCGACTGAAAGTATTAAAAGAAATTACAAAAAGAATTCTACTAATGTTCTGAAATTAGATTTTTTTGTAAAGATTTTTTTTAACATCTGAAAATAACTATCAGTATCAGAAACCAACTATCAGTGGCTGGCAGCAAGGCACATAGCGATAATAGACTTTGACGCGGAGTGTGTTTGTTTTCTGTCGAGTGTGTTTCCATAGAGATAGAACTATAAGTGAATGCTGTGGTGGTCAAGTAAAACGAAGCATGCTTGGTTCTTTTAGTCAATTGGGTATTATCTTCATGTAGTTTCATATGCAGGGTGGTAACATAAATTAAGTAAACCTAGATTTCACACTGTACGGTGACAGCGCTTCAAGTGAGAAACGGGTGTACTTTTTTCCGTTAGCTACTGTGGTTGTGTTAAATGCGCAGGCAACTTTGTAAAGGGTGATTTTTTAAGAGCTTGAGAACTTTTTTAAACAATAAAACGCATAAAATTTGCAAAATCTCATCGGTTCTTTATTTTAAACGTTAGATTGGTACATGACATTTACTTTTTGAAGATAATTTCATTTAAATGTTGACCGCGGCTGCGTCTTAGGTGGTCCATTCGGAAAGTCCAATTTTGGGCAACTTTTTCGAGCATTTCGGCCGGAATAGCCCGAATTTCTTCGGAAATGTTGTCTTCCAAAGCTGGAATAGTTACTGGCTTATTTCTGTAGACTTTAGACTTGACGTAGCCCCACAAAAAATAGTCTGAAGGCGTCAAATCGCATGATCTTGGTGGCCAACTTACCGGTCCATTTCTTGAGATGAATTGTTCTCCGAAGTTTTCCCTCAAAATGGCCATAGAATCGCGAGCTGTGTGGCATGTAGCGCCATCTTGTTGAAACCACATGTCAACCAAGTTCAGTTCTTCCATTTTTGGCAACAAAAAGTTTGTTAGCATCGAACGATAGCGATCGCCATTCACTGTAACGTTGCGTCCAACAGCATCTTTGAAAAAATACGGTCCAATGATTCCACCAGCGTACAAACCACACCAAACAGTGCATTTTTCGGGATGCATGGGCAGTTCTTGAACGGCTTCTGGTTGCTCTTCACTCCAAATGCGGCAATTTTGCTTATTTACGTAGCCATTCGACCAGAAATGAGCCTCATCGCTGAACAAAATTTGTCGATAAAAAAGCGGATTTTCCGAATGGACCACCTAAGACACAGCCGCGGTCAACATTTAAATGAAATTATCTTCAAAAAGTAAATGTCATGTACCAATCTAACGTTTAAAATAAAGAACCGATGAGATTTTGCAAATTTTATGCGTTTTATTGTTTAAAAAAGTTCTCAAGCTCTTAAAAAATCACTCTTTACATGCATTTTAGGAGCATTTACGCACCCATTCTACACCAGACGGCGCTTTTGGTATCACGGGTTACTCAACTACAGTACTATTGCACTGGGGAATCTAGGTTTATTTTATTTTTGGTAGTAGTTGAATTGGCAGAGCAATTTCGCCGATTAGAAACTAACTACGGATTAGTGTTCCGTCTCTGCAGTTCTTTCATTTTCGAGGTTTTCATTACATAGTAACATTCGCAAGTCATGTTTTTAATCTGTTTTCTTGTTACATACTGACAGACTCTGGCAGCTTGGAACGAAATTAATCTTCAGCTCAGCAACGCCATCGCACGGCATCACATTCAACATATCATGTCAGTTGTATGGGTGCGCAGTGCTGCTTGAATTTGACATTTCTCTCCCCTACTTCTATGAACGAGATTCGATGCGGGCTCGCCTGAGGGCGCCATGTTCGCAAAAAAAGGATGTTTCCAACGATTTGTTCGGGAAATCTGAGAGCTGGATATCTTGTTAATATGATGTCTTTGATACTGATCAAATTCGAAACAAGCTTAAGGCGAGTCTACGTCTTAACAAGACTAAAAAAGATCGTTGAATTATCGAACTGTCAAAAATAACCATGAAGGATTATTTTTTACACCGACAAAATAACTGCTCGACTGTCAAGTTTTATCTAAAAGTTAAAATAAGACACGAGATGATCCACAGCTTCAGTGGAATGTCTTTTCTCAGTAGATAACATATCGGCTGAAAAGTTCGTATCGTTTCTATGAGAGGGCGCCACTAGAATTAAATCCATACCTTTTTCAGTTAGTACCAACCTTCAAAAGATACGTGTATAAATTTGACAGCTGTCTGATTATTAGTTTGTGAGATATTGCATTTTGAGTGAAGCTACTTTTGTTATTGTGAAAAAATGGAAAAAAGGAATTTCGTGTGTTGATGAAACACTACTTTTTGATGAAAAAAAGTGCCGCCGATATAAAAAAATGGCTTGATGAGTTTGAAAAATTTCGTACTGGTCATATGAGCACCGAAGACGATGAACGCAGTGGACGTCCAAAAGAGGCTGTTACCGATGAAAACGTGAAAATAATTCACAAAATGATTTTCAATGACCGTAAAGTGAAGTTGATCGAGATAGCTGACACCCTAAAGATATCAAAGGAACGTGTTGGACATATTATTAACGAATATTTGGATATGAGAAAGCTTTGTGCAAAATGGGTGCCGCGTGAGCTCACAATCGATCAAAAACAACAACGAAAAACCATACTGAAATTGAACGAATTGGGCTTCGAATTGCTCCCTGATCCACCGTATTCTCCAGATTTGGCCCCAGTGACTTTTTCCTGTTCTCAGACCTCAAGAGAATGCTCGCTGGTAAAAAATTTAGAAGCAATGAAGAGGTAATCGCTGAAACTGAGGCCTATTTTGAGGCAAAGGACAAATCGTACTACAAAAATGGTATCGAAAAGTTGGAAGATCGCTATAATCGCTGTATCGCCTCTGATGGCGATTATGTTGAATAATAAAAACGAATTTTGGCAAAAAATGTGTGTTTCTATTAAACGATACGAACTTTTCAGCCGAACTGTTACATGTCAGAGCGACGTGCTTTGAGATTCTTTGGTCGGAAAAATGGAAACTCAGGATCTTAGGTTCTTCGCACATACATTTTATTCATTGGCACTGTGTTCAATTTGTTTCCCTTTTTTCGTAATTGTGGATCTTTTCTTACATAGAACATGCTTTTGCTGTACACTAAGCTACACGGTTCTAGTTTCAAACTTTTACACTATGGTAGCAAACGTGATTACACATTCAAATCCACTTCTTTTGCTTTGCATATTATTTTATTTTGACTGTTATATATTTTTTAATATAAACGAAACTGGGAATCCAATTATTCTCTGGTATTACTTTTTCGGTATAATATTCTGCACTACTGCAGGAAAATACGCTGATATGCTGAAGTGAGGGTTCGCATGACGAGTTTACTTCACAACTTTTTACTTTTCTACAATACTGGCAAATTCCATGGAAAATTTGGTAGGGGCGCTGCATGCCCCTTACTTACTGACCTTGACGTTACCTGAACAATAAGTTTTGTAACTGGGTCACAATTTTTTTTTGTTCCAATTATAGAGGTTTTAACACCTTAAGGTCATTCGCCTCTTCGGACCAGAAAATTTTTCTGGCCCTATGTGCGGGGTTGGGAATCGAACCCAGGTGGGCTGCGTGATAGCCATCGACTATCCCATCACGCTATACCCGTCCCCTGGTCACAAATTAAGGTTTATAATTACTGTTGCCCAACTTATTTACACATGGGATTTTTTGCATTTTTCATATAGAAAGGCTATGCAATCACTAAAACTAAAAAACCGACTTTTTAACCGAGGCCCGGAGTGCCGAATGTCATATACCATTCGAATCAGCTCGACAAACTGAGCAAATGTCTGTGTGTGTGTGTGTGTGTATATGTATGTATGTAACAAAAATATGCACTCACTTTTCTTGGAAACGGCTGAACCGATTTTCACAAAATAAGATTCAAATGAAAGGTCTCATGGTCCCATAGCCTGCTATTGAAATTTATTCCAATCCGACTTTCGGCTCCGGAGATATAGGATGATATGTACCAAAAATATGGAAAAAAATATACACTCACTTTTTTCAGAGATGGCTGAACCGATTTTCACAAACTCAGATTCAAATAAAAGGCCTAATGGTGCCATAGCTTGTTGTTGAATTTCATTTGGATCCGACTTCCGGTTCCGGAGTTACAATGTAATATGTGAAAGTTAGAGAAAAAGTGTTCACTTATTTTTTTCTAAAACGGATCAACCGATTTTCATAAATTAAGATTTAAATGAAAGGTCTTGTAGTTTCCTAAAAATTTCTACAACATTTCATTTGTGGGCATAAAAGCTTGATTCGGTACTACTGGTTCCCCCTTTTCCTGTTCCGGAAGCACCGAAAGTGGTCCAGAAAAACTTAAAAAATAGAACTCACTTCAATTTCTCTGCGATGCTTGAACCGATTTTCACATATCTTGGTTTGAATTGAAGCTCATATTATCTTTAAAGCTACTATGAAATTTCATCCGGATCCGACTTCCGGTTCAGCAGTTACAAGGCGATGAGTGTCAAAATTTTCAAATCGCCATACAGATTGACAATATGTACAACACCGAAAGAAGAAGAAATCACAAAACGAACGATGCGTGCACTGTTCTATTTCGTACACGCAATGAAGAAATCGAAAAGATTGCGGATGTCTGCAACTGGTGTGTAATTTTGGTAAAAGACGGTGCTGCGATTGATGAAATGTTTAGCTATTTTTTTAGAAGTGCGACCGAAAGAATAAACGAATGTCATTGAATTCAAACTTATTTGAAAAAAATATGCAATTTTCACTGCCGTTCCAGTTGTATAGTGATGTCAATAATAATAATAATAATAATAATAATAATAATCCTACATGTTTCATGCTGCTGATTCGGGCTGTTTAGCTTGACTTACATATGCAAAAATAACAGAAACGCAGGTTCGCTTCGTTTGTAAGATTCCGTCTAATTAGAAATAGAGCGTCAGATAGTAAGTCTAGGTTTAACTAGGTTCAAAACTGTTCCAACTTGTAGGTCATATTTGATGCTGGCAAACAAACCTTCGGCTTCGGCTATTCCGGTCATCTGAATCCGGTTTCGGAAGGATTGGAAATGGTGATTAAAAACTGCAAAAAGGATCTCAAAAGGATTTTCCTTCAAGATGGCCAAATCGATTTTCACAAACTTGTACGTTCAATGGAAAAGTCTTACAGTTTCAGACGGAGTTCCTAAATTTGTTGTAGATATTACTTCCGGTTCCGCAACTACAGAGTAAACAGGATTTGTAGAGTTTGTTAGATTAGGTCCGAACCAATTTTCCTATTTCTATTCAATGAACAGTTGTTTTTGCGAATTCTACAGTAACATTTATGATGTTATGAGTAATATGAGAAAGGCATCATTACACCACTAGGTGGATTAAAACAGGTTTTTGCTTGTTTTCGTTTTTGATATACGTGAATTAAATTTCCTAACTTACGGTGGTCCTCGTGTTTGTGTTCTCCCTTAACTTCTATGGTTGCTTTATCTGTGGGGTGATCACTAGTCTCGGACTCTGGATTCCGTGTCGTTTATCTGTAGCTGTAGTTGAACTGCAGTCTTGAAGTATAAACGGAACAATAAATAAACACAGTAAGTTAAATTCAAGTATTGAGTATCATTTGCTCAATATTTGTTTATATTCAATATCAATTTTCCATAAATGGGGCATTCCACGCAAAATCTACCACCCAAAATTTTTTTTGGTGATGCACTCGAAAATATTCGACACGTATTTTTGTATTTCAATATGGTAGGTGAAATTTTCGAGATATGATTTTTTAAAGTTTCCCCTTTTCAAAAAAGAGCCTTTTTTTCAACAGCCCATACTGTAAATTCTAATAATTCGTCCAAGACATGAGATGTGCGTCTTTTTCTTAGCTTTCAAATAAGCGATTTCATAAAACCACCTTTGAAGTTAGTTTCATGAAAAAAATTAAAAAATAATAAACAAATAAAAAAATTTCACGCTTGGGCCTAATGCCCCATATATTGAACAAAATTTCAGTGAAAATTTATGTGCTAATTACCACATTTTTTGGCTTAAAAAAAGTATTACTTAGTAAATGAGTAGATTTCACCCAAACATAATTTTCAATGAAAGAACTCATATTTGAGTAACTAGGGAGTTACTCTAAATTAAAGTTGTTACACTTTTTCTGCAGATATCCTACTCATTCTACGTATTTTTGATTAACTTTTTTTTAAGTGTGGAATACAATTATTTCACACATTCATACATACAACTTTTTACGAAACGAATGTTTCGCGGTATGATGCTTTTGCACGCGCCAGTGTTGCGGGAATATTGAGCATTTTCGAGCACGAGATCAAATTTTGCGCCAATTATCAGGAATGCATGAAACGTCAAGATCTGGTGTTATCTCGGATAAAAATGTCGAAAATAAGTCTTTCGATACCCTTTTCTTAGGAAAGAAGCAGTATCATTTGGTTTGCCATCACAGCTTGACACAATTCGATATATTATTTGAATGTATCAGAGTGTCACTTGGAACGATACCATGCAAATAAGAAAACGATTATTTTGCAATCAAACTGAGGAAATGCTCAATATTCCCGCTACTTGGATTAATTTATAAAAAAACAAAACCTTAAAAAACACCATTCCACATTTTATTATACTTGTGTTATTTATATTGAAAAATGACGAATGTTATCGATGGAAACATTTGCTAGTGAACTAGCAATGTTGATAGACTGCAATATATTTTAATGCGATACTCAGCACGAAAGAATTCTTCTGTCATTCAGTAGCAATGACTCACGTAGCCGATTCATCTAACTATGAATAACTCTACTGTTTTTAACGCTGCATGACACCATCATGCTATCGATGCAGTGTATCAAGATTATTCCTCAACTGTCAACTGTCAAATAATGCTCATGTATTCGTGTGTGTGTGTGTGTACTGAGTGCGCGAGTTGCGCCCTGCCAAAAAAAAAGAATCGATTGCGCATGCGTTCATGAATTGAATTTTTCACTGCACCTCCGAAAATCTTAGCAAGCGATCTATTTCTAGCCAATGGTAAACAACAACAGTTGGTCCGGCGACGAAGCCATGTTTTCCGATCGAGCGTTTGTTTTGATTAACCTTTCTTTTTGTGCTTCATTTTCATAACATTCGGAAAAAAGTTTGCTTTCTCTCCTCTCTCTTTGAGAGCGGATGATTTCCCCTCCCAGTACTTGGGTGTGTTTGTGTCGGAAAAAAATATTCTTCCGCTGAAAATTTTTCTCAGTTCTCAGCAAATCAGTTCGAATGGCTCTCGCAGGTTTTCTGTCTCAAAAGAGCACGTAAATTATGTGTTAAATGGAATTCGCTTGACAGTTTCTTGTCAACTGTTGATCGAACGGTTTAAGTTCACGAATGGGGACACAACTGAGAAGCGTTAGTAGTCCATGTAAATTGAAAATATCACCTTCATTACAATTACCAGGCTTGAAATAAATTCGGATGTGCCCATTAATTTTAAGTCTGTGAACCGAATGGTATCTTGATAAGTAATTATTTTGTATCTTGGAATGAAAATCCGTAGATAAAGTACTGAATGAAAAATAAAAACAATTTCTTCAACCTACGAATGTACAATTCAAAGCTGTCTTTTTATACTTATTTTTGGCAAATAATCAACTTTTTATTCGGGGAAATACCCCACAAGAAATACTACGCGCTCAGGCACACACAAACACACTGAAAGGAACAGTTGAATTTTATTCTCGAGCGTGTGAAACGGTTTATTGTTTATTTATAACGCTCCTCGACGGAAGAGAAAAGCAATCCGTGTCGTACTGAAAAAAAAACACTGGGAAAATTGAAAATTTCGATAGTTCGTAAGGTGGCGCCACCACTTGAATCGTGGCCAACTGCGATATCATCATATGAAAAATTTTTGAGTTACGATTTCATCTAGAACAATGATTCTCAAACCCACTAAAAAACTCAAAATTGTTAACAGGTAGGCGATGAGTTACAAATAGTTGGCTTCTTTGGCTCTGAGTAAAATGTATTCATGCCAATTACAGTGGGATTTGTGAGAAAGGAAACGAAAGTAAGAAGATGAAAATTTAATTGCTGTTACGACCAAGAATTGGTCAAATAAGAATGAGTGTAAAAAATCCCGGTTCAGTATTTAGGTTCAGATCTAAAATTTCTGGCAGGAATTCAGACCCAGAATCTAGGTCTGGGATCAGAACTTATGTTCAAAACACACGAAAGCCTGTGTGTTCCTGCCAGGAGTTCAGGTCTATAACACAAGTCCAAAATGCAGGCCTAAAATTCGGATCACGATTTTCGCTCAAGAAGCCAGGTGCAGAATTCAAGTCTAGGATTCAAGTGAAGAGTCAAGCTTCAGGATCTAGTTTCAGGTTCAAAAACTCTGTCAAGAGCTGATCGTGGCCCAGAACCAAAGTACAAGTCCAGGTTGAACATTAAATCCCAGAATCCAGATGCTGTATTCAGGTTCAGGTAAAAAATCTCTGTCAATAATTTTGGTTCAGAATCTGCATCCCATTTCAGAATTCAGATCTAAACTAAAAATTCCGGTCCAGAATCGAAGTGCCGATTTTAGGTTCAGAGTTCAGATTCTGCACTCAGATCACAAGTTCAAGTTACTCAATTCAGATCCAGGTTCTGAGTTCCAATTATAGTACGGAATCCTGGTCTGGAATTCAGATCTTGGCTTAGAATCCATAGCCAATCCAGGTCCAGGTCCAAATTCAGAATCCGAAAAAAGAATTCTGTATCAGTTTCAAAATACAGAATCAGGATCCAAGATCAGAATGCAGGTCCACAAACGAGGTCCTTAACCATGCTTCAAAATTTTGGCCCAGAATCCAAGACCAAAGTTATGTTTCTGAATCCAGCTTTAGGTTCAGAATCCAAAATTCCGGATCAAGTTCCAGGTTCACGATTCTGATTCATTCCCAGTATCTCTTTCAAATTTTTTGTGTAAAAATCTTGTTTGGAATCCTGAATCCAGATTTAGTACCAAAACCTTCAACGAGAGCTCAAGCCAAGAAATCAGTTTCAGGTGTAGAATCCAAATTCATGCTAAGTTCACAAGTGTAGATTTCTGCCTCAGGCTCAGAATCTCGGTCAGAATTCTGGTTCAACAACCATGTCCAGACTCAGTATTCAGATCCAGAAACCTTGTCGGATATCCAACTCCAGGGTCCTGGTTCAGAATCCTGGTCTAGGTTTAGAATCGAAGAATCCTAGAGAACTCAGGTCCAGAATCCAATTCAGGCACACAGTTCAAGTGCAAAATCCCGATCCAGAATCTAGGTTAAGTTGTTCAGATTCACAATTTAACTTCAGGTCTACAGGGTCCGCTATGTACCTTTTTTTAAACATGCAATAAAACACAAACGGTTCATCCCATTTCAAAATTTATTTCTTCATATTAAAGTACAACACTTCCGGTTAATTGTGGTATATAATTTCATTCAAATGGCTACCTCGGCTGGCCTTGCAGTACGCTATACGGTCGGTCCAGTTTTTTAGTACATTTTCGATTGTATGCAGCTTTATTACAGCTATGGCTGCACGAATGTTGTCCTTCAAGGCTTGAATTGTCTCTGGCTTGTCCACATAACACTTATCTTTGACAGCCCCCAAAGATAATAGTCTAACGGCGTCAAATTACATCTCCGAGGCGGCCAAACGACATCCGAATTTCGACTGATAATTCGATCTTCGAAGACTGTGCGCAGAAGATCGATCGTAGCCTTGGCTGTGTGGCACGGAGCGCCGTCTTGTTGGAACCAAATGGTGCCCAAGTCTTCATCTTCAAGTAAAGGGAAGAACCAATCGCTAATCATGGCGTGATAGCGCTCGCCATTGGCCGTCCTCCAGATGCGACAATTTTGCTTATAAACATACCCGCCGAGATGAAAATGTGCTTCATCCAAGAAGATGATTTTTTGGCAAAAATCGGCGTCTTCTTCAAGCTGATCGCAAGCCCAGTTGGCACTATTTTCACGCGTTCCTCAAGCGTATACACAACCATTTTCGTTCAGCGGAGGGATAAAACTAAGTTTCTGTCAAATCAGAAAAATAACCGCTAGTTAAAAAAAAGTTAGATGGCGGACTTTGTAGGATCCAGATCCATGTTACGAATATAAATACTGAATCCATATTCGGATAAAGGATCTCTTCCAAGAATCAAGGTTCAGATTCACTATTCTGATCCAGAAACCTTGTTCGATAGTGCAATATTCTAAACCAGTGTTCATGACCAGAATCCAGATCTAGATATCGCTTAGTTATTACTAGGTGAGAAGATTCGGGAGTTTTTCTAGCAATCATAGAACCAAATATTAACAAATGTAATAAACACAGTCATACAAATCTTTATCATCAGAACTTATTTTTTGTTGCAATTTCCCCTGTCGCAAATAAATTGTTTGATTTAAAAGGTTTTCGTTTTCGTCTCTCACACAAGAAGTAAAACCAAAACTAGAAATGACTCGAAAAGTTGAAAAAAGCATAGTTGTCCACATACTCCACAAGAAAACACACCAAATGCAGAACTTATCTTCATCACCAAAGACGGTCCGAAATTATGACTGATAAAATGAAAATAATGAAATCCAAAAATTAGCATCATAAACTTTCAGAGACAGTTATAAATCCGTCCACAACCTTCTCCAGTCCGGAGAAATCGCTCTATCAACTGAACTACTGTGGATGTGATGCTATACAACGCTGAAGACTTCCGGCTTGGAAAGAACTTGGTATTTGATCTGACTGTGCACGGTCGGTTAAGTTCACATTTTAGTTGATCCCTTGTGATCCAATTTCGCACTCAAAAACTTCATTCCTCTACCAGTCGATCTCACTTTATTTCTCCGATTGAGCAATAATATGTGAGGTTTTGTTGTCGTTTTGCTTACCCAATTTGCTTACCAAATTTGATAGGGTCTTACCCCGTTTTGCTTACCAAATTTGATAGGGTCTTGAATTAACAATTAATTTCTACCGTGTTGGAATTTGGAAGCAAATTATTTTTTGTATCATTTTTATATATTTTATATTTAAATCTCGAGTTAACTGCAAAAATGTTGATTCCTTGGTAGAAGCGGGATCTGCTATCTTCGTTCAGTGCATTTGATTCTAATAGCGAGTATTCAATAAGATCAATAATTCAATAAGAATTCGTTTAAATTTAAGTGTGTTAAAATCGGTTCAGCCATCTCTGAGAAATCCATTTATGCTTCATTTCCAACTCATTTAAATTTTAACGGAAATCATGGGTTTTGGCTACAAGTAACCAGTTTGTGCTAAACGAACATGATAATTTTTTGAATTGTTGTATTTTGACGTTTCATCCTCAGTTCATCAGTGCAAGTAACAGCTTTACCTTTCCATAACGAAGCATAAACTACAGAAGCGTAAAACACTGCAAACTAAAATTTTATTTTTATACCCTGAATGGATTGACGTCCGAACGATTGTTGTATTTGGCATCATGTTGAGTAGGAAATAAAACATTACATTTAAGAGGCAGAAACCATAGAAAAGTTGGATAATATTTGATGTTTAGCTTGTGGGACATCAGCTCTACAATTTCTCAGAAATCGATCTGGATTCCATTCCAGTATTTTTTACTATTACTCACGGTGGAACCGGAACCGCAAACCCGGAGACTAAAACAATTGAAATTAGTTGATTTGATCATCAACTTACAAGCCTGCAAACCAGTAGAATTCACCGCGAAATATGATTCCACAGTTTTTTTTTCCTATTTTGTATATATCACTCCGTACCTCCCGAGCTGTAAGTCGGATTTGAATAAAATTGAATAGTTCGCTCTGAGACAAGGAGACCTTTTCTATGAATCTAAGTATGAGAGAATCCATTCAGCAGTATTTGAAAAATATGAAGGTTTTTTTCCTTTTTTGTGCGTTACAGCCTGTAGTTCCAGAACTGGATGCCGGATCTTGATAAAATTCAATAGCAGTCAATCGGCCATGAGGCCTTCAATTTTAAACTTAGTTTGTAATTGTGTAATTATCGGGTATGTCATCTCCAAGATTGAGTGCAAATTTTTGTCATATACAAACACACAGACATTATTCTGAGTCGAATGGTACATGACACTCGACACTCCGGATCTCGGCTCAAAAGTCGGTTGTCGTAGAGATTGCATGGCATATGAAAATAGTAAAATAAATTGTTTCAAACTTTCAGGTGCTGGAATGAAGCATTTCTAATTTACGTTTATTTGTGAAATCGATGCAAGTTTCATTGTGAAGATTTGTTCTCTCTTTTTGGTATTTTCGGGGGACTAACAATATATAAAAATTAAAACTGTTTTGAACCCGATTTTATAAGCCTGTCACTCTGTATTTCTCGAGCCGAAAATATTGGACCTCTGCGTTTTGCATTGTACATCAATGACGGTAGTAAAATTCTGGTATTCCAACATTGTTCACGGATGATATATTTTTTTCATTATTACCTTAACCTAAACACTATCACGTCAAATTTGTTTTATTCAATTTCGCTTCCCATCCCGAATGCCAGCATTTGTAGAACCGATTTTTTCAGTGTTTTTGTTTCTGTTGCCCAAATCATCAACTCCAAAACCATTTCAATAGTGTAGAGATCATTCAATGGCGTACCTACGAAAATTGGTGCTCGGAGCAAAATAAGCTATGCTACCCCGTTTATTTGATTTAATGAAAAAATCGGGTCAGAGACAGAACTGGACATCGTGAATATGAATAAAACTAACACATTTCGTCACACTTCTGAATATCTTAAATCGTTCTAATAAGTTGATATATTGAATAAATTGTGTGAGGTGTCATTTTGTATACTTCTAGAATTAAAAGGGTGCATCTATACTAAAGTACGATGAATTCTCGAACCAGTTCAATTTAACACACAATTTAATTAAACTGGGCAATAGAGAGAAAAAAAATTTCGCCTGCAGAAGTACACAAGGTACGAATTACAATAACTTCAAAGGAAGGAAATATCCGAAATCTCTTTAATAATTAATTTACTGATATAAGAAAGTCAACCGCACAGGTTAGAATGCTTGAAACGTATTTATAACTACCTAGTTAGTAATGCTAGTTGGTGTCACTCTCTGCATGAAACCCTGCATCGTTGATACCAAACAGTTTAGAAAACTATTATTTAAAGTTATTTGTGGTTATTTCATACTACAAATTTTAACTACTGAAAATTTTATCATAAATTTACTGATCATATTTACGATAGCATGAAGAAAAAATTATATTGCTGGATTAAGTTCAACTAGAGATTTTTCAGATTAAGTTCTACGCATTCTTGTACAGGGTAAATTTTGAAAAACCACCCCACAGTAAAGTTAGTCGTATTCACGACAAAACTAGAAGTAGGTAGTGCAAGAGACATAACCGCGAGATTGACGTGGGACTGCATTCGAGATGTGTATAGATATTAATTAAAATGATACCGTTTGACCACTTAAGATTTTGTAGTACTGAAAAGAACCATTTAGTTTCAAAAGATTGCGTTTTTATACTAAGAAGTAGAACAGTTTTCTAAACAAGTTCTTCACGTTACTTTTGGGGTCCTGAAAAGAACCGTTAGTGACTCGGGAGTCCTGGGAAAAACTATTCGGTTACGAATGATTATGTTTGTATTCCAGGAAGTAGGGCGCCATTCTAAGCTATTTGTAAGTTTAGGCCTTGACCTAGAAGAAATCATTACATAAATAGTCGTACAATCGTTCATATATTTCAATATTTCAGAGATCTCAATATTTTAGTGGAAGAAACTATCAAAAGGCTGTACGGGACTCATTTCCGACTGCCAGAAGAGCCAAATTGTGAAATCCTCTACGATATTAAACACTATTTGGAACATTTTTCTCGAATGCGATGCAGCCAAATGCTAGTTTTATTTGCACTCATTTGGTGCGAATTTCGCAAAGCGAAAAGTGCACACAGCTAATTATAGATTTGCTATTAACTGATGATTTTTACACTCGATTTGCAAAGAAGTATTCTTAATAGTTCTTTAAATAACATTTAGACCCATTAGAATGGCTGATTTTGTTTCCCAACGTTGTCCACTTTTCGTTTTCTTTTTTTCCTACGCAAACGACCAGCAGCTCGATGACGCAATCACTCTTGTTTGAAGCAAAACTCACACTGCGAGTGTTCAACAGCAGACATGCTCACAGAAGAACTAGTTGCTGTTTTTCTGCGTTTAGGGTTGAGGAACGGAACCTCTTATTCGTCATTGACTGAAGCACCAGTTGAATAATGCCGGCTGTAGTTCCATTCTCTTGACGTAGATGGAGGCCTGCGCACTGACTGAAGATAACAAAAGTCCAGCAGAGTCTATTAATAGATTGAGTTGATTTTGATGTTTCGTGTTTAGACCTATTTTTCACATTTAAACAACAACCTTACAAACAATCTTATGCCTTTTTCCATTTGTTTCGTGAAAGAATTAGAGAAAGTACAGAAACAGGGAAAAAATTATTAAGAAATCAAACCTGGAGTAATTTCGTTACTTTTTCGTGTTGTGAAATTTAAAAAAATTTTCTTGGAACTGGAATAGGGGCTGGTTGGAGTTTTATATTCGGAATTTCTGTATTCAATCTGGTAAGACTTTTTGATAAACGGTTTGTTTTGTCGTGGAGATGCAGAAAGTACGTTGAGCACATTTTCGTGAATTTTTTTTAAGTCCTGTAGACAAATCAGGGAAAAAATTATTAACAATAAAAGAGAAAAAAGAATCCAATCCTGAAGCCGGGCTAGCTTGACAAAATATGTTGAGTACATCAAATGCATCAATGGAAAACAAAACTGCTTTTCTTTATGTAGGTATTTACGAAAATCTTCACTCCTTAAATTTTAGTCTTTTCAACTATTTGGACTTAGTTTCGGTAGCATTAGTGAACTTTTTACAGCTCCCGCGGTTATCTTCTCCTCCGTCAGCGTACGCGCTCAGGATTGGTTTCATATTTCTCCAATTGCAATGCTGCTTTTATTGGAAAATCGGTCAAAATTTAAAAACTGCCTTTAAAATTTAGGGTTTTTACTGTAAAACATGAAGAAATATCAACTCTTATTAGTCCAATATGCAAATACCCGCATATCAATCCCATTTAGAGGAACTTTCATTAATGTTATGTATCGAAATACAGAAATATGAGCAGTGTATTAAAAAAAATAATTATATTATGAAATTTCAATCGTTTTTTCTCAATCGGCTTTTTACACAAGGGACTGATATGCAATTATGGGATCGGGCCTCAGTTAAAAAATAGGCCAACGAAATTGTTCGAAAAGTTAATCATGTTTAGTAACTCCGGTACCAGATTTCTCTAAACACCAATCCCTAAGTTTCCCTAGTCTGCTAAGGCGAATTATTACATGACAACAGGTTCAAATCCCGCAGCAAGCGCTAAAAGTTTATTTACAGCTCAAACTGAAGCTTCCTTGATTTGTGTAATAATTTTACATTATACACACAGAAAAAAACTTCTAAATTGAAAAGTAGCTACATTGTGTACCAAGGGGTGCTACGTTAGTACGATTCTATATTGAAAATATTAATTCATTCCGTTTTTTTTTTTTGATTGTCAACTTTGCCACGGTTCGTGTGTTAGCTTCGACGCAAACCGTAGTCAAGGTCGAAAAATTGGGGATATTCTTCCGCAATAATTAGCGGTTTTGTAATGGGTGTAAACTTTTCGAAGATAGTCGAAACACTGCATAAGAATTGAGAGCAATGTTCGAGGTTAATTGCTTTAATAACATTTCGTTGAAACTGCTAAATATCATCGAATGGTAAAGCAAATAATCTTTCCTGATCCGATTTGCATTGCACTTGGATGCCACAGTTGGATTCGCGGGATTTGCATACCACTAGAGTGGTTCCTTTCTTTTTTGGCCTTTCACTTGTTCCGCTCTAAACTGTCATGAAATCAATTCGCACCAAAGCGTGTAAACGAGCGGTGGGCTAAAAATAGATTCGTGATCCGTTCGCAGCTACTGTTGCGCCATTTTGCAGTGGTGGGCTGAGATTTGTAAACGCCCTGAGTGGGATTGAATTTTATTCGAAATAGCGTAGTACTGCGATTAGTTAAGATTCGGAAGATTTACTGACAGAACGTTAGTTGTTGTTAAAAAATATCGCAAAAATGTTTCAAGCTACACCTACCCAATTTTAACATGTCGTTGCAAAGTCAGCAATGTTTATTTCTTATCTGTCGTCTTCGACTTTGAAAGATCCAGGATTTAGAAAGAATCTCGAAACATCACCTGACGGCTGGCGACGGGAAATGGAATTATTCGAAACTACGAGAAAACTCGTCTGTTGACAACTTTATGAGACTTACAAAAGCATCTAATATGTAAATGTGAGTATAAAAAACAATCATCGCAAAACCAGATTCCTGTATTGTTGAAAACAGAGGTTGGTGCAACAAAAAATTAGTTTTGGTCTTTCGTTCATGGCGTAGGTGGGTGTGTTTATTCGAATCATAATTTAGGAGTATTCTTTTTCAGGACAACACGCTGGTGGTTCAGACGTTTGTCGACTATTTGCTTTATTTATATTTTCTAGGCCGGTGAAATTTTCCAGTTTTGTTTCGGTTAGACAGTTTCTTGAAACATTGGACCACATCTTTTTTCCAAAATAGTTATATTTAGAACGTTTCAGTAGCAGACATTCTAACTACTAAATCCATAAATAAACGTATTTTGGGACATAAATCATAAAATGTCATTTTTAACCTCCATCGACAAAAATAGTTGAAAATTTGTTACATTGGTAGGTTTCATATACTACGAATCCTTCGATTTCCAGTTCAATTTATATATTTCATTAAACTCTCTAGATTCAAATTTCAATTTTCCATTTTCCATTTTCCATTTTCCATTTTCCATTTTCCATTTTCCATTTTCCATTTTCCATTTTCCATTTTCCATTTTCCATTTTCCATTTTCCATTTTCCATTTTCCATTTTCCATTTTCCATTTTCCATTTTCCATTTTCCATTTTCCATTTTCCATTTTCCATTTTCCATTTTCCATTTTCCATTTTCCATTTTCCATTTTCCATTTTCCATTTTCCATTTTCCATTTTCCATTTTCCATTTTCCATTTTCCATTTTCCATTTTCCATTTTCCATTTTCCATTTTCCATTTTCCATTTTCCATTTTCCATTTTCCATTTTCCATTTTCCATTTTCCATTTTCCATTTTCCATTTTCCATTTTCCATTTTCCATTTTCCATTTTCCATTTTCCATTTTCCATTTTCCATTTTCCATTTTCCATTTTCCATTTTCCATTTTCCATTTTCCATTTTCCATTTTCCATTTTCCATTTTCCATTTTCCATTTTCCATTTTCCATTTTCCATTTTCCATTTTCCATTTTCCATTTTCCATTTTCCATTTTCCATTTTCCATTTTCCATTTTCCATTTTCCATTTTCCATTTTCCATTTTCCATTTTCCATTTTCCATTTTCCATTTTCCATTTTCCATTTTCCATTTTCCATTTTCCATTTTCCATTTTCCATTTTCCATTTTCCATTTTCCATTTTCCATTTTCCATTTTCCATTTTCCATTTTCCATTTTCCATTTTCCATTTTCCATTTTCCATTTTCCATTTTCCATTTTCCATTTTCCATTTTCCATTTTCCATTTTCCATTTTCCATTTTCCATTTTCCATTTTCCATTTTCCATTTTCCATTTTCCATTTTCCATTTTCCATTTTCCATTTTCCATTTTCCATTTTCCATTTTCCATTTTCCATTTTCCATTTTCCATTTTCCATTTTCCATTTTCCATTTTCCATTTTCCATTTTCCATTTTCCATTTTCCATTTTCCATTTTCCATTTTCCATTTTCCATTTTCCATTTTCCATTTTCCATTTTCCAATTTCCAATTTCCAATTTCCAATTTCCAATTTCCAATTTCCAATTTCCAATTTCCAATTTCCAATTTCCAATTTCCAATTTCCAATTTCCAATTTCCAATTTCCAATTTCCAATTTCCAATTTCCAATTTCCAATTTCCAATTTCCAATTTCCAATTTCCAATTTCCAATTTCCAATTTCCAATTTCCAATTTCCAATTTCCAATTTCCAATTTCCAATTTCCAATTTCCAATTTCCAATTTCCAATTTCCAATTTCCAATTTCCAATTTCCAATTTCCAATTTCCAATTTCCAATTTCCAATTTCCAATTTCCAATTTCCAATTTCCAATTTCCAATTTCCAATTTCCAATTTCCAATTTCCAATTTCCAATTTCCAATTTCCAATTTCCAATTTCCAATTTCCAATTTCCAATTTCCAATTTCCAATTTCCAATTTCCAATTTCCAATTTCCAATTTCCAATTTCCAATTTCCATTTTCCATTTTCCATTTTCCATTTTCCATTTTCCATTTTCCATTTTCCATTTTCCATTTTCCATTTTCCATTTTCCATTTTCCATTTTCCATTTTCCATTTTCCATTTTCCATTTTCCATTTTCCATTTTCCATTTTCCATTTTCCATTTTCCATTTTCCATTTTCCATTTTCCATTTTCCATTTTCCATTTTCCATTTTCCATTTTCCATTTTCCATTTTCCATTTTCCATTTTCCATTTTCCATTTTCCATTTTCCATTTTCCATTTTCCATTTTCCATTTTCCATTTTCCATTTTCCATTTTCCATTTTCCATTTTCCATTTTCCATTTTCCATTTTCCATTTTCCATTTTCCATTTTCCATTTTCCATTTTCCATTTTCCATTTTCCATTTTCCATTTTCCATTTTCCATTTTCCATTTTCCATTTTCCATTTTCCATTTTCCATTTTCCATTTTCCATTTTCCATTTTCCATTTTCCATTTTCCATTTTCCATTTTCCATTTTCCATTTTCCATTTTCCATTTTCCATTTTCCATTTTCCATTTTCCATTTTCCATTTTCCATTTTCCATTTTCCATTTTCCATTTTCCATTTTCCATTTTCCATTTTCCATTTTCCATTTTCCATTTTCCATTTTCCATTTTCCATTTTCCATTTTCCATTTTCCATTTTCCATTTTCCATTTTCCATTTTCCATTTTCCATTTTCCATTTTCCATTTTCCATTTTCCATTTTCCATTTTCCATTTTCCATTTTCCATTTTCCAATTTCCAATTTCCAATTTCCTATTTCCTATTTCCAATTTCCAATTTCCAATTTCCAATTTCCAATTTCCTATTTCCAATTTCCAATTTCCAATTTCCAATTTCCAATTTCCAATTTCCAATTTCCAATTTCCAATTTCCAATTTCCAATTTCCAATTTCCAATTTCCAATTTCCAATTTCCAATTTCCAATTTCCAATTTCCAATTTCCAATTTCCAATTTCCAATTTCCAATTTCCAATTTCCAATTTCCAATTTCCAATTTCCAATTTCCAATTTCCAATTTCCAATTTCCAATTTCCAATTTCCAATTTCCAATTTCCAATTTCCAATTTCCAATTTCCAATTTCCAATTTCCAATTTCCAATTTCCAATTTCCAATTTCCAATTTCCAATTTCCAATTTCCAATTTCCAATTTCCAATTTCCAATTTCCAATTTCCAATTTCCAATTTCCAATTTCCAATTTCCAATTTCCAATTTCCAATTTCCAATTTCCAATTTCCAATTTCCAATTTCCAATTTCCAATTTCCAATTTCCAATTTCCAATTTCCAATTTCCAATTTCCAATTTCCAATTTCCAATTTCCAGTTTCCAATTACATTTCACGACAAAATAAGTCACTGTTGCGCGTTACCATAATGTCTTAAAATATTATCTTATCATCGATATGTTGGATAGAGCTACTATACTTGGTTACTCCAATTTATTACTGCTATTATTTTTTGGTTTTTACTTATTTCAACGAATTCACTTTCGAACCATCATCAGCTCTCGGATTCTTTTCTGTTGAATTGCACTTCAATTACCCTTGTAATGGAAAATCTCGTTTTCGTCTGAAAAAAACATTTTAATCCACCTAGTGGTGTAATGATGCCTTTCTTATATTGCTTATATTTTCAAAAACATCTCGAGATTTCAAGAATTTTTTTCCAACTGAAATAAAATCAAAAACTTTCTTTGGGTATAAACAACAATAACCTTCTCAATTTGTAAACAGTTATGTCAAGTTACTAGAGATTTAGATGTGGCAACCCTGCATGCTTTAAAAAATTGAACAAAGCACTCTGTGTGCTAGGCGGTGGTATTTTCTTCTTCCATACATACCGATGCGTACCAGTTTTGCATTGTCATTTTGTATGTCGGATGAGAAGTTTGACACTTTCGCCATAAAATTTCGGAAACGGTAGTCGGATCTGGATGAAATTACGCAGTATCTTTTAAGACAATGAGAGTTTAAATTTTTACCCAGATATGCACAAATCGGTTCCACCGTTGCTGAGAAATCGTAGAAAGTTCCGTTTTTGGAGCTATTCTTCACTATCACCAATGCTTTCGAAAGCGGAAACCGGGGACTAGTAGTTCCAAGGTAGATTTATATATCCATCAACTAACAAGGTCTGTAAGTGGTGTATGACACTCGACTACGTTAGTATTGTTGCGAAATAGTTAAAATTCTTCACTGTGGAATTGAAGGGAACTTTATTTTTTTTAAGTTTCATTTCACTAACCATTCAAACCCCAAACATTTTAAAATAACAAACATTATACAAATCGGATAGCAAATGACACAAATTGTCCTCGGCATCTCTGAGCTAAGGCAGTGTGCCTTATTAAATATATCGTTGAAAAAAAATGACACAAATCCAACGTTGTTATGACAGGCAAAGCAAAAATTCCAATACCCTTTATTTATCTGGTGTCAAAATTCCTTCATATTTCTAAGAAATCGAGTCAAATTTCCACTGAAACAAGTGTGAGCAGTTTCAAATCCATACACACATCAGAGAGATAGAGAGAGAATCATTTCCCGTCTGGACAGTAGACATGCTGTGGGCAACGGCAGGGCCCAACTGAACATCAGAATACAACACCCAAAAGATTCACAGCAAAAGGCCACTACCTCTCCATTTACTGATTTTCAAGCAGAAAACCACAATCCTTTTCACCAACCGGCCAACCGTTTTCGCGCACAATCACCGATGTAGTTCAAGACATCCAAGAAAAACATCTAATTTTAGATCCTACAGTTCGTGCACAGCGACGATTAGGGCGGAACAGTTGCCGTCATTCGAAGCGAAATATTCGTCTTCGAGTTGTATAGTTACGAATGCAAACGATATTGACGGAAATTTATTAGTTTGCAAACCACCGATCGAGTGATCAACGTTTATTTTCCTACTTTCATTTCTAGCATCGATAAAACTTTTATGTCATTTTCTTTTTTGACTACTACATTTTTCACATAATTAATAAGCACGTTATTGGTTTTTTGTTAATTTACAGAGCAATGCCTGGAAACCTGCTACCGCAGCTACCGAGAGTTGCGCCCAAAGGTGAACAATCCGGAGCGTTTGGATCACAACGGGTTCCAGGAGCTGTCGCGGTATTCCGACCAAAACGACTTCAGGCGCACTTCCTATCAATCCATTTGCTTAATCCAGACCTCGGAAGGTAATTTCAAAAAAAAATAAAACTTCCATATAGTCTATCCAATACGTTTTGTAAATACAACTACTTAGACTAGAAATAAACGCAGCCGCTGGGTTTTTAATGGTAAACTAATTGCACAACCGTAGAGTTTTCTAGCTTTAGTTGTTCCAGTAGTTTGAGTTTGATTTTTCACAATGGTTTCGGAATTTTAAATGGTTTAAATCTAACAACACAAAATTAGTGCCGGTAATTAGTTTATTAGAAAACAGTAGACAGAACATGCGTGTTTTATTATTGCTTCAAAAGAAATTGACCCAAATTGGAAACTAATCACTGCGATTGTAAATAAAACGTGTTAACCAACTAGTGTTCATTGGTTCCGCTTTCGTCCACAACTATTTTTCTCACTTTCTAGGTAAGCACAAAACATTTACACGATCCGCCAGCGTTTCATCAACGGTACCGAATGTCGAATTTACTAGATAAAGACTGACCCATCGTGTGAATATCGGGTCTGATTCTGAATTACGGCTTATTGATGTTTCGATCAAAGTTGATCTTGCTAGTGTTCATACAAATACGAATGAAATTCGAACGAATACGCCGTTTTTCTTAATCGGGGTGATTACCTTATTCGAACCCGCCATTTTTTTTTTCGAGGCCCAGAAGGCCGAGTGTGATATAGCCTTCGACTCAGCTCGTCGAGATCGCAAAATTTATGTATGTATATGTGCGTATGTGTGTGTACGAGCAAAATATATATTTTTACAAACTTAGATTCAAATGAAAGGTCTTACATACTCGCTTCCGGTTTCGAAATTACATGATGATGAGTTGAAAAATATTCATTCGAACCAGTCATATAAAATTTTTTTTCTGATCGATTGCCCGACCATTTGTACTTCACATAAATATGTTTACACGTTGACGAGAATTATTTATTGCAAAACAGTTCTTCCGAAAAATAAACAACTTGATTGACATTCGCGCCTAGGACCGTCAGGTCTGGTCCTACTGGCATCTTTTTCCAGAAAAAAACATTTCTTTTCTTTATTTAAAAAAAATCGATCAGAAAATTTCAGAAAAGAATCAGAAAATCTGCATAGAAGTTCTTCTTATTCTACTCTTCTGGGGGGTGTCACCTCACTTGAAATGACACCGATTGGTGTCACAGCAAGTTGGGCTATATACAGTTAATTCTCGTTTCTTTTCACTGGACTACAAGTGAAAATCTCGATGCGTGACAACGTAGTATGGGTGAAAATTTGTTCTCGCGAAATGCTCAAATTTTCACCGTGTTCACTCGTTGAGGGTTCCACCGGAGGTGGCACAGAAGTTCAATGGCTATAAAAACCACCAGTTATCGTTAACATCGTTGGTGTGGGGTTGTGCCGCTTACAAAACGGGCATAGTTGACAGATTAATTTAAATCAAAATCATAATTCATTTTACTTTGTAGTAAAAAATTGTAACCAAAAAAAAATTCTCATGAAGGTTCAAACTACTTACACTTGAAGGACTCACTCTTCACCATTTTCAAAATTGAATTTTTCACACCGGGAATACACGTACATTATTCGATGTTTGGTCAATTCACGTAAACGAACCGATGATACTCCATCATTTTAGTGGATGTTCGCATAACATTCATTTTCGTCACGTATAATATTCAATTAGACATTTGGAACCATTTTACGTGATTTTTCAAGTGATTTGAATGTGAATTTTTATTTGTGTGTCAAGATAATGAGCACGCTTACTTGTGGCTCTAAAGAATCGAATCAAAAATCGCACTGTTTCGTAAAAACCATACCTACCCAAAATTGAATACAACGGGTATTACGACATTTTGGGTTAATATGCTTCTCGAAAAATTTGAGTAGATATTACTCCCTTTTGTTGACATTTGTAAATGAGTATAAAGTACCAAAGACATTGGAATTCTATTCATGCTTCACAGTGTATTTATATGTTTAAATGTAACCAAGCATTTTAATGTATTTTACTTACCAACTAGAGCCTGATACGGTTCGCTATCTAAAACATTTTATTTTTTCCATCCTGAATTTTGGTAAAATTTTTACTACTCATTCGGGTCGGGTACGGGTATGGTATAATTTTTTATTTTTGATCGGGTACGGGTGAATTTTTTGCTGATCACTCGGGTACGGGTCGGGTTCTAGTATAAGAATTTCTATACCCGATCATCTCGAATATGCACCTCGTGTACTGCACAACCGACCAAATTGAAGGAATTAACTCCACATTCAATTATTTTTATAGTGCTCCATTGAATCGATGAAAGCAGGTAGGATAGTACCGACTAGAAAATAATGAGCGATTTTGTCCACATCACAATAGGCTCAAATTCGCCTTAAGCTACTTGCGCTTGCTGGTCAATGAGAGCCTTGGATATACATCCAACATAAAATTTCAAGTACATTAAAACCTCGATTTACGCGAACTTAATTAACGCGAATTTAATTTGCGCGACTTTTTTTACGCGTTTTATTTGAAGTAACGCGATTTTTTATTCACTTTACGCAATGATCGCGTAAAAATGGGTTTTTGCATATTGAAGGAAATTTATATAAATATACAAAACAATGTTACATGCTTCAGGGAATTGAATATTGTAAAATGTACATGATTGAATTGTTTAGTTTTAAATAATCTAAATAAGATCGTGGTCATTCAAGAACTATCTGGAAAGCAAATGTTGTATATAATCACTTTTATATGACTATTGAGTGCTGTATGTACTCGTAGTACTATTCACAGAAAATTGACATACTGTGATAAGATCTGTAGAAGAACTTGCCCATCCAAAACCTCCTCGCAAAAGGCCTTAAGGTCTACCAACGTAACCGATGATAAATCCGAAAACTACCTGTAGTCCAGGCCTCAAGATCTACCAGTGTAACAAAGGGAATGAACGAAATTATCGTTCTCGATCCATATTCGTGATGCCACATGCGATCAATAAGACAATTGTGATTGCTCTAGGCCATCCAAAAACTACCTTGAGTTTTAGTTTATACATAAACTGCTGAATGTTCCTGTAGATCTTAAGACCTGTTCTCACTGAAGTTCTTGGACGACTGGGAACCAACCTAGAACAGTTATAAATAGCCAAGTAAGCAATATGTAGCTCTAAAAGTATGAACCACAAAGAAAAAAAGGTATTATCCGTTGTAGTTCTTGCTATGACACAGTGTAGCCTCTAAGGACAATACTCCAGGTAGTTCTTGGATATTGGATCATCTCTTAAGCCTTTCCATAGTCTCAGAACATACTCAAAGGTTCATCAGGCACTAAAGCATAGGACGTAGTAGGATTGTTGATGATATTTACACTAAAATCAAATGAAATTTAAAAAACTTTTTTTTAAGCGAAAAATTAAAAATAACGCGATGTTTTATTTAATTTACGCGAAAACTAATTTAAGCATCCCCGGCTCTGCGCGTAAATTGAGGTTCCAGTGTAACTCTTGTCGCTTCAGTGGCTTATGCATATGACAGTTGAAAAATTGAAATTGATGCCTCAGTTGCTACGTCGAAGCGGTTTTATTGATAAAGTTATTGACAGATTCGCTAAACGGGCAGAGAGCCAAATTCTTCCATTGTATCGATGATACGAAAAAAGTTTCAATCAAAAAGCATATCGTTATTTCATTGTATTGTAGAATCACAAGCGAACATCAGTTGCAACGAACTGTTACTGTTAGATGTTTGCTTTGAATGTCGCGTGTTGGAAACTTTCATGTTGCCTACTATCCGGGCAGTCACACATGAATGTCGCGCGTACAATACACAGATGAAAGTCGCATCTGACAGTCATGAGCGAGCGCTTCATGAATGTAGTAGCGACAGTTTTACTCATTTTAGACGATGAATGTAACGAAAGAATGATAGTCATCAATAGAATCGGCTGCATTTTCTTTTCGGAGCGAATTTAATTTCTGGTAATTAACTTTCATGAAGAAATTCAAAACGGAGTCATTATTGACTGTTTTCTTCTCGATACTGTTCCAAGAGGGGCTACCACGTTTGGCATAAAGCCGTTTGGCATAACGACATTTGGCATAATGGTAATTTGGCATAAAATGAAAATGTGCTATTTACTACATAATTTTAAATATAAAAAATAATAATGCTATTTCACCTAATATTATCGAAATATTTGGACCGAATATAAAATTCACATATTTCGTTCTAGTTTTCTTTGCACAACATAACTCGATCGAAACGCAAACGATAATTTACAAATCCAATTATTATTATGCCAAATAACCATTATGCCAAATAGCGTTATGCCAAACGGTATTATGCCAAACGGGTCGCCCGTGTTGCAAGAAATGGTCAAATTTCATACCATTATTGCAGAAGGAGAATGTCAAGGTCAATAAAAAAATGCGGGTTAGGGTTGTAATTCAACGAAGCTTTACAATTTAAAAAAAAATTTCAAACATGAATTGAATGGAAAAAGAAGTGAGGAGTGTTCGAAAATCACAACATTTCAACATTTACTAGATGCATAGAGTTTTCAATTATTTTCAATTTTTGAAAAAAAAATGTAAAACAGTAATTGATGGAAAAAGAAGGATTTCAGATTTTCTATACAAAAATGGTTATCTCATGTGCATTGTCCGATATAATATTTTTGGAGCGATACTGACCACTATATGCCATACAAGTATGTTCTAAGTGGTTTCAATATGCAAGATGGCAACTTCCGGTTCATAGATATTCGTTACAAATCATCACAATTTGAGTATTTTTCGAACGCGTTTGATGAGTAGATGTCACAAAACGATGTTTGCAGTCGCTTCAATGTCCAAGATGGCAACTTCCGGCTCATCGATATTCGTTACAAACCATCACGATACGGGTATTTTTCGAATAAGTTTGATGAGTGGAAATCGAAAATCGATGTTTGAAGTCGCTTCAATGCTCAAAACTTCCGGCATACCGATATTCGCTACAAATCATCACAATACGGGTATGTTTCGAATGGGTTTGATGAGCGGACGTCGAAAAACGATGTGCTGGAAACGATCCCTTCACGCGACAATTCAAAATGAAATTCCTAAGTTGGTATCTAAGGCTTTAGATGTTAGCTATGAATGCCGTGTGGATGACAACTTTCACGTTGCTTGCTATCCAGGCAGTCCTTTATGAAAGTAGCTGGCAAGCGTTTACATTATCCCTGGCAGCCAGCAGAAGTGTAAAGGGCCATATTGTAATCATTATTCAATATTGACGTTCTTTTTGATTCAATTCACGTTTAAATTTATTTTTCGAATGTTGTGAATATTCGTTAGTTCTTTGTAGTCCAAGTATTATAATTTCTTTTTTCAAAAATTGTTTCGAAAAAGCCCAAAACCGCAATTTTTGATCGTCTCCACACTAGCAACTGCCACATGCGACTTTCTTCTGTATGGTTCCCGCGATAGTGGGCTACATGAAAGTTTCCAGCACAGATCACGAGACGCCACTGGGTATTTTTTTTTATTTGTCTCAAAACGGTTCCAAATTGAAAGTTTAGTTAGTTACTCGCATCGTTGTTAGCTCAGTTCCCGGTTATGAAAGTATACATTTATGAAATACAAAATGAAACTCATTTCATTTTCTCAGTGATAACCGAATCGAATTTCAAAATCTTAGTGTCAAATTCTACTCAGTTCGTTGAGTACGCAAAATATATATATATATGTGTGTGTGTGTGTGTGTGTGTGTGTGTGTGTGTGTGTGTGTGTGTTACATAAATGTGCATTCGATTCGACTACTCGGAGATGGCTAAACCGATTTTTACAAACTTAGATTCAAATGAGAGATCTCTTGGTTCCATAAGCTGCTATTGAACTTTATCCGGATCGAACTTCTGGTTCGGGAGTAACGGGGTGAAATGTGCTAAAAAATGAAGATTTTCTTCAACTTTGATTCAAATCAAAGGCCCTATAGTATGCTGTCGCATTTCATCTGGATTCGACTTCCGGTTCCGGAGTTACGGAGTAAAAAGTGCAAAATGTCCAAAAAAATGCACCTTATTTTCTCGAAACTGCTCATCCAATTTTCACAAGTTTAGGTTCAAATGAAAGGTCCTACAATTCCATAAAATATTACCGAATTTCATCCGGATACGTGTTTTATACATGACGCGGAAAAATCAAACTAGTTGAATAATTATACGGTTAATTGAATGTATTTATTCAATTAGCCGTATAATTATTAAACTAGGCAGGTATATCGCAAACTCAGATTCAAATGAAGATTATTATGCTCTCATAAGTTATTGTGGAATTTTATCTAGATCCGGCTTCCGGTTCAAGAAATACAGGGATGTAAAAGACATAAAAATTCTTCTGAATTTGGTTAAAAACTGTTATTCTAGTTGCTGACCAAACGAACCGATTTCAGCTGCATCGGCTCCTATCTCCCGGTTCCAGAAGTTTCGGAAATAGTGATCGAAAACTTATGGTTCTAAATGATGAAAAACCACCATTTTTGCGAATTTTTCCAGAACTATCGTTCAACAAAATAAGTTCCAGCGTTTTGCATAAAACAAAGCATCATTCGAAGAACAGTTTGGATTTTTTCGTAGAAAAATATAGAGGAATAAGTTGGTGAAGAGATATTTTTGAGGACGCGGTGTCCACTGTATCTCAGCGCAGTCTAATCCGAAGTCAACAAAGCAGCATAGACAGAGTAGATGTTTTTTTCTGGACCTCAACGTTTCTGTTTGATATTTTCATATATTTTGAATTTTGGTTGTTTAAAGTTAAAACTTTGATTCTTCACGATAAAGTCCGCCATTTTGTGGCTGTAAAACCTCCCCAGAGTAATAAACAACGGGGAACGTGCCATTTGAGCCAATTTTGTCTGATTCCTGTGCAAGATTTGAAAAAAATGGGACAGTAGTTTTTCAATGACGATGGAAACGGAGATGCTTTCGAGAAAAACGCGATCCAAGGTTTTTGTCCTAGGTGAATTAAAACAGGTATTTATTTAGGTTTTTTTGGTACTCGAAAATCGTTTCATTTGTTCCTGATACCATTTCGCTTGATTTTGAAACTCTTCATTGGAACTCATCTTTGCCAAAAATACCTTGTTGTCTGATACACAACTGCTTAGTGAGTTGCTTCAAGTCTAGCAAATATCTTATAGAAGAATTCCTAATTTTAGTTTGAAGTTTGAATAAGTTCTTGGGCTGAAACCCATCACATAAATATAAGATGTTTCGTACTACCGTTAAAATTTCAAAAAATTCAATAATTCATAGGCAAATAAACAAATTTCATCCTTGAGCACAAAGTATGTAAAATGGATATTTGATTGAATCGATAACAACCACTGTTGTCGTAAAATTCGATTATAAGAGAAAATATTACTGATTATAGTTCTCGGTATGGGACCATAATTAGCTTGTTTCATTAAAAAGAGGAAGTCATAAGAGACTTTTCCAATATGTACTCCCAAGTTTGCGTTAATGTAACTTATTTCCCATAGCATCCTAGTCAAAACCGTCGATTTCAAACGAATAATATTACAATTAGGCAGTCTGCAAACAGTCATAGTAACCAGGAAAAGAAAATTTGAACGGCAAACATCTGTTCGAGTTGCGAACGTCCAATTCATAGTACGATCGTTGGGGTTTCAGCGCTTACTTTGCCAGCTTCAGCTCACGTGTTTCACGCCACATTGTAAGAGCCCTTGGCTCGTGTTTTGAATTTTTAACTGCGGTAGGTTTTTACATTATTACTGGCAATTTTGCATGTACCCGAAAACCATAACAAAGTAATTCGCTCACGAAATCTAATGCACAACATTCAAGCAAAATCTCTACAAAGGATTGAACAATTTTAGAATAAACTAATTTTCCATTTCGCTTAATACTGCCACCGCAAACAAGCACAAACAAGTCGATGTAGCAGTGCAAAAATTTAATAATAAAAGTGACACATCGACCATCAACCCACGCACGCCTCCTGTCATTATCCTCCCAGCCGGTAACAAGCTTGAGATGTTCCACCTTGGTTCCGTTAGTCACTCGAATGCCGTGCCGTACCGTCGTCTTTCACTCGATTACTACCACCGTAGATGTCGTGGTTGGCTTCAAACGGCTGGCATTTTCCATCCGTAAAAATACCTACACCGTTGCTATTTTCACCTTTGCGCAGCGCATTGGCAAGAACATTCGAGATAGTTTATTAATTAAGTCATCACCGTGTGCTCGACGAGAATGAATACTCCCACCTAGGCTAGATGTTTTTTTGATCATATTCAATTCAATGGCGAAAGGAAACTCAAGCAGTGAGAGATCAAATGTATTGGAAAGCAAAAGCATTCAAAGAGTCACACTTTAGCAAGCATCTTTAAGCCCGGTTTATTGACAGGCCGATCGGTTCCATCAAATAGTATCAGAAGAGTACCTCCTTGGGAGATTAGCTTCACGGTTGGGAAAAAAATTTGCAATTTCGAGTCCCTTTTTTGGGGTGAACCAATTCCAGCTGACAATTGAATGACATAACAATATCCTTCCTTACTTTATCGTTCTTCTCCGTACTGCAAACTCTACAGATATGAATTGATAATTCTTTCAGTTAAAATATATTTTGTTAGTCAACGTAATTTAAATTTAATTTATTACCTGAACTATTTAGAAGCGGTAGTTGGCGAGCATCACTGAGGCTCATTACACCAAAGCTGTAAATCATACAGTTGATAGGAATCTGATGTATCTAATCTGATAAATTCCGATTTTTCTTCTACGAACGAAGCACATCAAGCCATCAACCGAGAATACCAAATAGACAGTGATGATATCAAAATGATCGATAAATTAATGTATTTAGGTTCTGTGGTTTCATATGCGGCAAGTACCGATTCACACACTGTGAACTACTAAGATAATACGATACGTAAAGAAAAAATATGTGGTCCATAAAGTTAGTGGCATACATAAACATTTGGCTCAAATTGAAGAAACTCTAAAATTTTGCAGCAAGAACAGGTGAAATTATACTACAAGTGAATGAATACACTACTTGAATCGAAATATAGATTATAAACCACCTCTGGTGAGAACCTAAATTGTGGTGTTTTGAGCAGAGCTAATAAAAGTCATTTTCATTGACTTAAAATAGACGAAAATGACGAGAAATAAATGTCACTTTCAGCTCCGCTTGCAAATTATGATAACGAGATCCATGGTCATTTACCCTTTAGTTATTTTCGGTTTTCAGTGCAAATCGTATATTGTGCAGTATCGATATTCAACCGTAGCTTCGAGAAACGTTTCACAATGATTTTTACCTGCTCGTAGCTACAGTAGATTTGGTTTATCGTATTGTTGACAAGGAAATTTCCATAAACCGAAAGTCAGAACCATCTCAAAAATCGTACTCCCATTCAATATTGATCAAAGTAAGCGAGAAAATAGGAGCTGTTGAAAATTTCTGACAAAAATGATTTTCTCGCTTACTTTGATCAATATTGAATTTAAGGTGCAGGGTTAATGAATACTTTATATTAGGGCTATTGGTGAATGGTAGAACTTACTTTTTTTAAACTGTGATTTCATATAAATTTAAGTTGTGACTACCAATTTTGGCATTAAAAATGCCTTACTCTTCACTATATGGGGCCGGGTGTCAATTAAAAGTTTCAAAAATAGTCGCGTAACCTTTTTGTGTCATAATTTTGAACGTTAATAACTCGGCCATTTGTTGATGGATTGTTATAATTAAACAACCAATCGATTCGGAAACTTTTAACTTAAACATGTATGACGACGTCGTTTCAGTTTTTCAATAGCATACTATTGAAAAAATGGTTGGAATCGACCTATGTTTTCATCCACCAATCCCTGTTGTACAAAATGACGTCAACTTCTTGTTCGGCATAGGAGGCTTTGCGTCGTGCATAAAAAACACCGTATCGTTATGCGTAGTATGAAGAGAAATCTATAAATATAGGCTGCACAATATTTCTTTGCCTAGTTGATGTTTGACTGTGAATGAGACAAGTAGCTCGTCCAGTGAGCTGATTGAATTGTATATGCGTTCACTTGCTGGATCGTCGTTTTTGCATTATGTGTTGGTGAAATTTCCTGTTGTCTGCGCAACACCGTGTTCGCTTGAGTATCTAGCTATTGAAGAACCGAATCAGCGTGGTTACCGATTCTTTTGAAATATCCCATGTATTTAGCAAATTTTTGGTCGATTTTGCCATTAAAAATGTCTTACACTTCGCTTCCCGAGGCTGGGTGTCAATTTAAAACATGCAAAACTAATCACGTAACATTTTTCTGTCATAATTTTGAACGCTTATAATTCAGTCATTTGCTGATGGATTTATTTAATTCAACAACTAATCGATTCGGTAACATTCAACTTAAACTTATGAGACAACGTCGTTTGAATATTTCAATTGCATACCATTGAAAAATTGGTTTGAATTGAGTATTTTATTTTGGTTCTCTGGTAACTATTAGGCCAATTTAGAATTATCGGCGATAGATTTTTCGGATCTAATTTGCAGCGCTTGTTCTTCGATGATTTGCTAATGGATTTTCCTAATTTAAATGATTCCAAAATTCCAATGTTGTATGATTAAAAATGTTTTAATTTGTCAACGGATCGGTTTGCATACTTAAATCTCCATTCCCTAGAAACGTTTAATTTTTAATGTTATTGTGCTCGGTCGTGTCTTGAATACAACCCTCTAATTTTTAATAGCGATTTAAACTCGATTTTTGAGGTCTCTAATAAACAATGCATCATATCTCAACACCAATGTAGTATAAAAAAATATGCATGTCTTCGACATGTTTAAACACATGATCTACAACTTTTCTAAAGACGTGAATTCGCTAACTAGTATGGTATGCAAAATAACTTTTATTAACTCAGTTGTAGGTGTATTAATGACAACTTCGATTATATCAAACGAAATTCATCTGGCGACTTGAAAGCTCATGATTGACATGATTGGGACCACTGTGCGAGGGGTCACCTATTGTCTTTGTTGATAGTAGCAAAAGTACCTAGTTGAACATTGGGAGCAATCGATGGTTAAATCAATGCGAGTGTTTTATTGTAAATATTTTTATAATTAGTGCCGACTTGTGGTTCCAAGCTATTGAGATTACTTCCAGCTGATACAGAGAAATTTGTTTTTTTGATCACAACAGAAATGATTTCCTGCATCACTCATTTCCGAATTTACAAGAAAAAGCTTTTACATCAACAAATACACGTTTTCCTATAGAATGTAAACGTAAATTGTTGAGACTTTTTCAGGAAATAGGGCAAAGCAGTAATATAATTAGGTATTTCAAAAATGCGCTCATTGAAAATATTGGACGTCACATTCCAAAAACCTCCCCCCTCCCCCCTGTCACAAAAGGTCACGTTTTATGAAACACCCCCCTCTCCCTTGCGGCGTGACGTCTTTTATGGACAGCCCCTTATCGATATTATCAGGTTTGAAAAGTAGTTTAATATAATTAAAATTACCAACGTGATTACTCTATTTGATTCTAGATGATATTTGAATGTTTTTTTTATGTCCGCAAACAATTTTAAATAAATTTTAAGGTGATGTTGAGCAAAATCGCATCAAGATTTTCAAGAAGTAGATAAAAAGCTTTAGAATGAAACGCAAAATGGGCTTATTTACACCTCTGCAGTTTAAATACTAATGTTTAATCAATAATAATAAAAATTGAATTCGGATATATTCAAATCGTGAAATATTCACAAATCCATTACGAATCAATAAAAGCTTGTTAAATGCTAACAAAACGTGTGATGAGCCTACTGTGCTCAATCACTGAAAATATTTCTGGTTTTTATTTGTCGGTTTTATCTGTTACGCTGTTTGCGACGATTCGTTCAACGCGCATTTTTTGGGACTACATTTCACTTTAAGTTCGGAATACGTATATCCAAAATTCTGATTCAGCAATAACAATTTTCTGGATTCTGGAACAAAAATTGCGGTGTTAACAAGTTCACAAATTTTCAATCTAGATTATGTAGAAGAGTTGTAGGCAGACTTATTGAAAATTCGCTAAAGAACACAACATAATTAGATCGAGAATATTTTCGAGAGTTATAGCTGAGGCTAATGGGATCTGTAAATTACTAACCCTACAGTCCTTCTTAAAAGTTCGATCACCGACTTCGTTCAGAAGCCGGTAGGACTGACTTAAATCGGTACATAAATAATTATCTTTGTGCCTCCGGGTGTGCCTATTTCGGATGGAAATATTTTAACTGAATTGAATATTCGTCTGAAATTAACATTTCCACATCACACGTTCCAGTGTAACACGCGTTCAAGTCCAGACGAGTGGAACATTCCATACATTGCATAGACTCAGAAAAGATAAAAACAAACTGCAAACCATAAACCACACTGATCAATAATCGCCCCCTGCTTATGTACAACTTCCGATTTGGTAGGGTATCGGTTCGATCGTTTGACCTTACTCCAATCATCGAACAACATATAGCGAATTTATCAGGTTAAAAAAAATCAATCGATGACTGCCTACAGCAGGAGACAATGCCCTACATAACACAAATCAAACGATATGCCATGCGGTTTCCACTGGATAACGCCTTTTCTGTACACCGCAAAATAATCTGGTGAACCCAATATCAGCCAGCAATCTTTCTCAGTCGCGTCAATCTGTTGTATCTAAATAAAAGCAAACTCCATCGACGAACCACATCACGTAGTCAGCTCAGAGCACATACAGCCATGCGAGAAACATAGAAAAAAACTTTGCCAGCACTTGATCGCGTGGTGGCGAGAAGAAAAGGGAACTCAAACTAGCATATTACCTTAACGGCTAAAAGGCGCAAATGAAGAAGCCAAACCCTCAATGAATTATTCAAGTCCGTATCCACTGTTGATCTGAGTGTTACGATCAGTGCGGCAGCGCATGCGAAACGAGTTTGAACCTAGAGAACGAAAGAGCGGACGGGGAAGGGGCAGTGACCAAGTAGCGGCATTTCCATTTCACCCAGCACCATCGAAGAGGAAAATTGAACCAACGCGCGAGACTTGTCTGCCATCATCATTTCCGAAGTCGCCTTCAAGCGATCAACATCGCACCTCGAAACGATCCGCTGCGGAACGAATAGCGCACAACCCACGGCAAAAACGGCGACAAACAAACAAAACCGCGCTGATCAACCAAAGAACGGGTGCAGTAGTATTGGTAAGATCGTTGCAGCTTCCAAGAATTTCCAACCGGAAAAACTATCCCCATTAACGAGACGCGATCACAACAAGCCGAGGGGTCCACCGTGTGAATGCGGACTCGGGAAATTCGGCGCACGCACACATCCAAAAGCGTTGTCGAAAATTGTGCTCCCGGCCGGAAAATCGATCGGACGGCTCGATCGCCAGGGCAGTTTTCACTTGGGTGTCACTCTTCGCTCGCTCTTCAGACACGACCGACGTCTTAAGTTATTTGTCTCGGGGATGACTTGAAACTGCCTGCCACTTGGAAGTTGGAAAATCTGCCTACCGGTACGGTTTTTACTCTGCGTTCGGTGAAAATTTTCTAAGTGCCCGCTAAAAACGGACTTTGGTGATTTTTCGGGACGATTCGTGATCGCGCGCTCGTGTGAAAAGTTAAAGTTGATTTTTCGCGTGGGGACTTAGGCAATTTTCGACAGCTCGTCGCGTGTGGACTTGTGATTTTTTTCGATCGTCGGGGACTTGTGAAAATTTTCGAAATCGTGCATGGATGAGGACTTGTGAAAATTTTCGGATTTTTTTTTCACGAGGACTTAGTGGAATTTCACGAGTGTTTTAAAATTAATAAATAAAAGTTGGAGAAATAAATTATGTGACGCTTGGCCGAAGCATTTTGCGGATAAATTCGGAAACCGGGAGGATCTGAATTTTTCGGCAAAATAAAATATTTTCATTCTATCCCAGTTTCAGTCAGTGAAATTCAGCGGACTTATAACTTTCGTCAAGCAGCAGCAGAAAAAAAGTGCCTGGAATCAAACGCACATCGAAAGTTAAGTGAAACAAAGTGCACCCAAAACGAAGAGGATTAGTCTTAGGAAGTTTTTGTTAAGTTTCATAATTTAAAGTGTTCACCTTTTTTTTGCTGAAAGTTTTTATTTATTGATTGAAAATTATTGAGTGTTCTGCAAAGCCTGTTGAATTTCTAGTGTGCAAAGTGGACCTCCGGGTCTAATCGACGATAGTAGCCGAAAAAAATAAGTGAAAAAGAAAATCTAAAAGCCAAGAATTCGGTGATAATTGAATTTTGAAGAATAGTTTTGAGAATAGCAGCATCAATCTGGATTAGCAGTACTCTAGGATTAAAAAACCGCAGTCAACATGCAGCGACCTAATCCTAATCAGCAGTTCCAGCAGCTGCAGAAACAACAACAGCAGCAATCGTCGACGATTATGCAACAGCAAAGCTCCTCGATTCAACAACAATCGCAGCAATTTATGAGCCAGCAATTTTCCCAGCAGCAACAATTTTCATCCCAACAGAGCAGCATCAGCCGTACCGAGCACTCAGTTAGCCGTCAAGTTACCCAACAAAGAGGTCAGTTCTACAGGAATCATATGCCCATCAAGTTGTGAAATTTTCCATGTGAAAATCTTTTCCTTACTTACGATACTAGGAGGCTTGAGTGAAAAATTTTTCTACTTATATAACAGTCGCCACCGACTGTGCGCCTCCGAGAAAAAGTGCGTGGGCAGACAGGAATCCGTTGACGATCTCGCTGCTGTGTCTCGCTCGATTTTCTTTACTCTCGCAGTGGTGCCAAGAAATAGGGACTGGACACTGTCATATATATGACTCAGAGGTGTAATGATCTGGAATGAATGTGACAGTAACTAAAATTAGCTTTTGCACATTCGGTGAAGATGTAGTACTGGATCCCATATTGGTATTTCAGACACAATGCGAGCGAGTCACGCCGGATCTTCAACTTCTATCTGTACCGCAATACGGGCAGCAGGCTACTCTGTTACTAAAAATATGTGTTATTCTGGGTGTTATTTTTAGTCTTACTAGCGCACTGTGATTTCACCGCAGCTGCGATCACACACTCACGAAAAAAACGTCGACACTGAAAATTCCTTTCCCAATTTTTAATAGCTCACCACGCGTCTCCATTCTATCATCCTCACTCTCAGAGCTCCGGTTGACGGTTGATGGCGATCGCAGGGAAACGTCAGTTCAGTGCGATGGTTGGAGAGAGAGTGTTGGCAGCTAGTCCCGCTCGCCAGAAGAGAACACATTACAAGTGTTCAGAGCGGGCGAAAATTAGTCTCTCCGCTATTCTTTGCTCCTCTCCGATGCTGACTTGTGCTGAAGAGATTTTCCTCCGGGCACGAAATTCGCCCGCTCTTCGAACGAGAGAGGAGAGATGTGATCCTTAACCGAACAGTTGTTGTCCACTGATATTTTATTATTCGATGTTTCAAAATCGCCTAACTTCAAGTTAGTAACTATGTTTCCAATTCAAGCAATAAAGTTTTGAATGATTTATTTAAAAATTCCTCTTAGTCCTTAGAAGGGATAAAATAACTTCAATTCTAGTTCCGAGATTACATTGGGAAATTAATAACAGTCGTGAAGTCTGAATCAATTTGTAGCAGAATGCTTTGACGCTAAACTCATTTTTTTGAGTTTGTTTTCCTTATTTTAACTGTTTATTATCGGCAAAGTTAGAATTCATTTTCTCGTGGGTTGGCGGTTCAACGCATAGGGAGCTGGTTTTACCAACCAATTGCCGAATGTTCGAACCCCGATCTGGAAGGATTGTTGATTTGCATATATTGAAGTATGTGTTGTTTTGAATGCTGTCGAATTCCGGAGAACGCAAAACAAAAATTTCAAGCCGTTTATTCAGTTAAAATCAATTCGCGTTGCCTAAAAATGTCAATGGAAACGACATCAATGGTTATAGCCTTTGTGAAAATTGTGTACATAAAATTTGAAAAAAATTATGACAACCTGATTCAATTTTGCTTATAATGATGTTTTTGGTGGTACAAAAATTAAACAAAGCATACAAGTTAGTACTCCGAACTGAGATAAAAAAAAATAATGAGATTTCAAATAACAAAATGCGTTGAAAATTCCGATATAAGGTCTACTTCATTGTTTTCGTTTAATCCATGTTATTGAAAAATCATCACCTAATCTTCAAGGTATTCACGTACGTTTTACCTTCTAAGCGATTGATTCAACGTTGAAAGATAAATGTCCATCTCAATTCATGATTTGTCCAAATTATTAGTTGCCTTGGTTCGATAATAGAAAATCAACGGGAGTGTATCGAAAATAAGCTATCCACAAATTTTTCTTTCAAATTATAATAAAAAACGATATTTTATTCAAACTAGAAATTGATCCTTTATTGTACGAGGTTAAACCTGAGCATAATGAAAACCGGGTGAAATTTAAGTTATTCCTTCACGATTTTCGAACTTTCGATTCAAGTTACGGACAAGTGTTGCATCGCATTTTTTGGATGCTTGAGCCCAAAATTAGTGGAATGATATTTTTCTCAACGAAATTTATACCCTTTTCCGTAAGCCAATTGAGAGTGGCATTAGCATAGCGAGCCGACACTAAATCCGGCCAAAACAGTGGAGGTGTACTGTGCTTTTTATATAAAGGCAGCAATCTCTTCAGGAGACACTCAGATCGTTAGATTTCTGCATTTATAGTTCCGGTAGTGTAAAAAATGATTGACTTCAAACCACAGGAACATATTGCTCGCCATACCAGTACCTTTCGACCGAATTTCTCCACTTGAATCGACCTGTTCGTATCACTCACATCCTCCCCAACGGCAACAGCAAGGTATTGTGGACCTGGAAGAGTTTTTGAGTCCTCCTTTACATAAGTCTCATCGTCCATCAAAACGCATGCATTCGGACACTGCAAAAGACGCGAATACAATTTCCGGGCCCTTGTTGCTGCTTGCTTCTTCTGTTTTACACTTTGTTTCGAGATTTTCTGCTTCTTGTAGGTCTTTAGGTGATTTCGCCTCTTGATACGCTGGACCATTCTGACACTCGTTCCTGCTGTTTTGGCAAAATCACGTATTGACATTGATTTGTTCTTCATGATTAGAGATACCACTTTCTGGTCCAGTTTCGAGTTGGAAAAACCGGATTTTCTGCTTCTTCCTGGTAGCTCATCCAAAGAATAGTATTCCCCAAACTTATTAATGATGGTTTTAACACTGGCATGATGAATTTCAAACCGCTTCGCCCATTTTCGGATAGTAATACCCTTCTCACTTAGCCATGTGTCCAGAACCTTTATTTTCACTACCTTTTCAATACGCGACATTCTGAAAACGCCGAATTTCAAATAAGTAAACAAACGAAAGCTGACAGCCAAACGCACAGCATACTGTGATTTGAGCATAAAAAACATAAAATACATGCGTACAACGCAAATGTATGTGGATAGCTTATTTTCGATACACTGATTATTAATATACTGTTCAATAATGGTGTGACTTGTTCGGTTAGAAGCCTATTTGTTTGTGTACTGTGAGTTTTTGAAAAAAAAAGACAGATTTAGTGCCTATTCGAGAATGGTAAATTGTACACCAACTCAAACGAGTTTTTCTCTGTCAATAGTTATTAGAAAAATCATTATGACATAAGTCGAATGATAAATCCCAAAACAAAATTTAAAAAAATGATAAAGATACAAGTGCGCTGCTTTTTGCTGCTCAGAAGATTTACTTATATTCTAAAATCTTGTTATCGACACAGATACGATGTTCAATTTAAGTTCGGAGTTCGTATCCAGAATCCAGATTCAGAAATTCAACTTCAGAATTAGAATCTGATCAATAAATTTTAGATCCTTACTTCGAACCAGAATTTTGGAACTGACTTCTGAACCATAATTCAGTTCCTGAATTCATTTGAAGAGATCAGGTTCAGACTTCAAAACCTGCATGCTGGAATTGAACTCGAAACTCCGGAGCTAGATTTCGGAACTTCGTTTCGGTTCGTTAATTCAGCTTCGGAATTCAAAATTCATTTCTAACATTAAATTCTGAAGCAGGATTCTGAAAATGAATTCTGTTCTAAAACTATAGAACTGCATTCATAAACTGAGTTCTAGAGAACTGGATTCAGAACCTGAATTTCGCTACGGAATTCAGTTCTCCTAACCTGTTCCAGTTCCTGAATGCCAAGAATTAAGGTTTTTGTGTAGATAAATAAATGGTGGCTAAATGTACTCAACACATCGGATAAATTTCACAAATCGGTTCTTTTTAGAACCCTTAAAATATTTCCAAAAATTTATCCGAAGTTATCCTCCACTAAGTATGTAAATCTACAAAAAATGAACAATTATAACATTGTTTGTTGTACTGTTTGACTCTCATTTGTTCAACGTTATTTGTGTGGTAGAATAAATTTGTTGTCCATACTTTAGCATAAAAGCACCGTTACAATTCGGGAAACGAAGCAGTGAAAGTTGCGAAATTCATACAATCAATCGGTTATCGATATTCGGAAGTGTGAAATAAGCATGCCAGTTTTATTCGTACTCATGTCCTCCAGTTAAGTCTCTGACATTACCCACCCGCCTTTTTTCGTTCTGCATCGTTTGTTTGGCGAACCTCAAGACCAATTTTAATTATTGTTAAATTTAAAGACTCTTACTAAACATTGTTTGATAGTTAATTTCAACGGCAATCAGTTATTTGCATAAATTCTATATTTCGAGGTTAATTTTACCGTATGAATGATTTGATTTTTACCGTACTCGGCAACTTTTCAGATTTATTTCCAGAATTTTGTAATAAAAACTCATGATCATATAAAAAAGTTGCATATTTTTTTTAGACAACAATCATGTTCCGAAATATCGACTATGTCCAATGATTACCGTAAGTTTTCGTCAATCGATATTTCGGAACATGCATTTTTTTGACAAAAATCATACAATTTTTTATCGATCAACCACAAGTTTTAATAACAAAATTCTAAATATATACACTAAGGTCTCTTTTTACAGGGGTTTTTTTCGCACGGTTTTTTTATACACGACTTTTTTTACACGGATTCCGGAATTAACACGGTTTTTATTTACACGGTTTTCGCAATTAACACGGTTTCTGATGAGAGTTTAAAAAGCACTGTCATTTGTTTTTTGAGAAAAAAATTAAAAAGGGGAACAGGTTGTCTGTAAGAAAACGATTATGAAAGTTTGAAAGTTAACTAAAATCATTCATTAAACAATTCACGGGAGTATTGACTGTCGTTTCATAAAATGATTAATCAGTCTTCAGATCTTGAACCCCTGTCGTAAATTACACGACAACGTCTATTCCGCTCAGTTATGGTGTATGATGTCAGCATCGTCATTGATATCAGCGAGAATTTCGTAACGTTGAAGAACTAGTCGAAGTTACTAATCTCTTCAACTCTTCATCATATCGAGCAGTACAGTATTTTATACCCATTCGAATGATATAGCTCTAGTAGTATTATGATTTATGCCGATGAAATGAGTTTCTTCAACATGAAACATAGTAATACCTTTTCTAATTTGATCCATATTCATCTCTATGAATTCTTCCCCTTTGATTCTGTCGCTGCGTGCATAGATCTTCATCCAATACCCATGTCTTCCCACTCAGTTTAGTTGAGAATGACTGTTAAGATCGTTAGTGTTTACTACACATCGTACCTTCGGAATCGAAAAGAACTGATTCTCAAGCTTTGTTGTAGTGAAAGTGTTTATGGGTTCTAATTGTACGTATTATCGTTCTTTTGATAACTGAATGCATAAAACAGAGGGCATGAGCCATTTAGAATAATATGCTTATCGTACAACGCGTTTCCTAAGTGTTCTAATTTTAATTTGTCATCCAATACGTTTTATCAAGTTTCACTGGACCCTTCTCGTAACCTCTGGTTGTTTTTTAGATTTCCGTTTTTATTGTGAAACAACAGTTACATTTTCACAGTTATGTGCACCTTGTATACATTTGGGGGTTAAAAAATAAGCTTTTTTCCCCTTCAAATTATCAAAAGTAACATTCTATCCAAAACAAAACAAACAAATAATCATATCTACGGTTTTAGGAATTATTACATCAAATTTTCCACGAGGTTTTTTTGCACGGTTTCCGCAATTAACACGGTTTTCTTTTACACGGATTTTTTTAACACGGTACGTAACCCCCGTGTAAAAAGAGACCTTAGTGTCTAAGCATTTCATATGGTAAATCTGAATAGTCGCCAAGTACGGTAAAAATCATAGCATCCGTATGGTAATAATGACATCCAAGTACCGAATTTATGTAAATACTGAATCCCGTGGATTGCTGGTGCTATAGAATTACTCAAAACTGTTACTGAGCTAAGAGACAGATAATGATTGCATACCCCTATGTCCATTTTCAGCCAACACTTATTGTTCTAGAATAATTTCTAGCAAACTCGATGGATTATGCAGTTTGCTGGAATGCGTTCATAATTCCGGTCAAACAGAACATGTAGTCACATTTTATTCGTTGCAGACTACAGCTGATAAACATAGCTTTTTGATGTAGGACTACGTCTTTCTCCAATACGCTCATCTGGATGTATTTTCAAAATTTCAAAACACAAAAGTGTTACGACAGTATTCCAGATTTGATCTCCTAATAACTTGTTTCCTGTTCGAGTAGTTTCTCTCATTATTTCACCAAACGAATTGAAGAGGTTCCGTTCCTCAAGTCTAAATGCAGAAAAACAGCAACTAGTTCTTCTGTGAGCATTCTGCTCAAAACATATAATGACGTTTGCATTAGAGAAAAGAAAACGAAAAGTGGACAACGATGGGGAACATTATACAAAATCAGCCTTTCCTGTAATTCCAAATGTTATATAAATAACTATTGAGATTACTTCTTTGCAAATTGAAGGTAAAAATCATCAGTTCAGTGCCAATCTAGAATAATTTAATTAGCTTTGTGCTATTTACGCAGTGCGAAATTCGCACCAAACGAGCGCAAATAAAGCTAGTATTTGGCAGCAACGCGTTCGAGGAATATGTTCCGAATAGTGTTTATTTTGTAGAGAATTCCACAATTTGGCACTTCTGATAGACGAAAATGTGTCCGGTACAGCATTCGGATAGTTTTTTTTTCACTCAAATATTGAGATGTATGAAATATATGAACTATACGAGTATAAGCGATTGTACGACTTATGTTACGATTATATTTATGTAATGATTGCTTTTAGCTCAAAGTTCAAACTTACAAATGACTTGGAATGGCACACTACTTCCTGGAATGCAAACGTAATCATCCGTAACCAAATGGTCATTTCCAAGACTCTAAGGCCACTAGCGTTCAACGTAAAAGTAACGTGAAGAACTTATTCATAAAACTGTCTTAAAATGCCGCTCTAATTTCTAGACGCAACGAACGCAATCTCTATTTCCACGATTTTTAAAACTGACACATATTTTTATTTTTTTTCCTTAAGAGACTGCATGGACTGTTGTTAACCCCATAACGCTCAAGGATAATGTGTTGCCCTTCTATAAAAATCGTTATAGATTCTTCAATTAAATTGTATGTGACAAATATAGATTCTTCAATTACTATTAAATCGATGGTTTTTAATTGAATGTCAAAGAAAACTTATTTTCATGGCGACAAATGTGTTTCTGAATGAATAAGTAAAAAAAACTATCAATCTTTATTGCACTAAAAAAGTTTGTGCAAAACAACGTATAGAAAATAGAACACATAATAAATGCGTTATGTGCAACGTCCACAAGTATATGAAATCGTTTCGTAGAATGCCATAACTAACTATTTATGTTATGATTAAAGCAAAAAAAGCCAAAAATTTAATTACGATTTAATAAACCCAGCTCTGCTTTTATTTATTTCTAAGAATCATAGGGAAAAATATTTCCCATGAAATTATAGGAAACTTATGCACCCTGCTATGTTTTTCTGGTGACATTCTCTTAATTTACACCCCCAATAGCTAAAATATTGTCTTGTACTGATATATTTCGTCCTTCACATCTTATGGTCGCGAAAGGGTTAGGGAACATAATCTCCTATCTTGAAACAAAATCTCATAAAATTTAAAAATGGCATTTGTTTTTAAATCGACTTTAAATTTCTAAGATCATTTTTGCCTTTCTCATGGCTATACAATCACTGTGAAAACCGACTTTTGAGCCGAGGCCCGATTGTCATATACCATTCGATTCAGCTCGACGAACTGAGCAAATGTATGTGTGTGTATGTGACAAATAATGTCACTCGATTTTCTCAGAGATGGCTGAACCGATTTTCACAAACTCAGATTCAAATGAAAAATCTTTTGGTCCCATCGACCTTTATTGAATTTTATCCCGATCCGACTTCCGGCTCCGGAATTACAAGGCAATATGTGCAAATCTATGAGAAAATTTGACACTCAATTTTTTTCTTAACCGATTTTCACTTCAGTGCTTTGATTGAGTAAGGCATCCTTAAGAAAACGAAATGGGTTCACTATTATATGCACTTCCGGCACCGGAACCCGAGAACCGGTATAATCAAAGTCGGTTCGTACGGCCACCAACTAACACGACACACAAACTCTTCTCGTACGCACTCTGATTTACGATTTAAATGTTTGTTGCATCCGGAAATATTTTAAGTGACGGTGTACAATATTGAACACACTTTACCCTATAATTCCGGAACCGGAAGTTGGATCCCGATGAAATTAAGAAATTCCGTATGAGACCACAACTTTGACCCCCTATCAGAAACCTTGAAAAGAATATCGGTAGACTTCAACTCTAACATGGCATATCCACTTAAATCAAAATTAAAACCCTTTGGCTTGGATTTAGTGTTCAGTAGTACTAGCAACCAGTTGAAAACTTTACTAGGATCTACTAAAGATCCTACTGACAAATTGAAAAAATCGGGGGTATACAAAATTTCATGTTCTCATTGTGATAAATTATACATTGGACAAACAAAGAGATCATTAGATATCCGTTTCAAGGAACACATAGCGGAAATAGGGAAAGCATCCAAGGATCTGGAACGGGGTTTATCACACCATTTCAAGTCGAAAGTAGCTGAGCATGCCTTTTCCGAAAACCATGATTTCACTACAAATGACATAAAAATTTTAAGACAAATTTCCAACCCATGGAAATTAGATTCGGCAGAAAGTCTGGAAATTTTCAAACATAATTCCACTTCTTTACTAAACAGAGACCAAGGAAATAGGTCTTCCTGGCTCTTTAAGTTACTACCTACACACAGGGGACAGACAAACATAGAAAACACTTAATCTCTCCCTACCCTAAACAAATTAGATAATTTTTTCGAGGTGTTTATACCTGTTGTAGGAATCTACCTACTTCCTTTTCATATAAAAGGAACAACATTGCAGCATTCTTTCAATAACTAAACAAAACTATCACACTGAAGATGAATATAAGTTGTATTCGAAATGTGCATATGTGATGTGACGTTTATTATACAAGATTTATAGTGTCGTGAGATACATAGTGAATTTGTATAGTGACGTGATATACTTATAACAGAATTAAATGGTAATATTTAAAAAATTTATCCTTGTAAAATCATTCTGTTCAAACACTCAAACGAAAAGTTAATCGATTTCAGTAGCTTATAATACACCACACCCAACTGGTCCCACCATATACAGGACATATTCTTCAGATCATGATGATACATGGCCGGGGTTTCTATACGTTGCCTAACGTTTTACATCATCGTAATGGATCCACTGTTCATCGCCAGTAACAATTCTAAGCAAAACATCTTTCCTTTTGTGCCGTAGGAACAGTTGTTCGCACGTGAAGAAACGGTGTCCGCTGGCTTCAATTCATGCGGCTCCCAATTGCCTGCCTTTCGGATCATTTCTAATGATTTTAAACGTTAGAAAATGGTTTTGTAACTACGAGTGATTTTACAAGCTCTTCTTGCGTTTGCAACGGGTCTTGATCGAGGAATTGCTCCAATTCTTTATCTTTGAACTTTGGTGGCACTCGTTCTTCGTCTTCGAAATCAAATTTAGCACTTTTGAAGCGTACAAACCACATTCGTAACCTTCACTCAGCTAGAGCATGTTCGGCGGCTGGTTTCTTCATAATGAAGAATGGGATAAAAATGAAGAACTTTACGCAAAAACTCTTTATTTTGCTCAAAATTTGACATTTTCATAGTAAAAGAAAATATTGTAGTTCACGCTTCAGCTAAATTGCTCATACTGATTCTGAAACTGTGTGGAAATAGCATTTCCAACGCATATTAGGGAAGGTGAATCTTTGGAATGAAGATTAAGTTAAGCCATCTGTTACAAAATGGCATGAACTTATACTACTGTGGGCAAACAATTATAAGACTTTGTTCATAATTTCAAAATTCCTTATTGATTCTTCCAAATCTATTTCGTCCCTCTCAAAGTAATCTCCCCGGCCCCAATACACTTGTTCTAACGTTTTTTACCAATCCTCGAAATATTTGTAAAAATCAATTTCCGGAATAGCCTTCAAAGTGCGTAGCGATTCACGTTTGATGTCTTTAATTGACTCAAAACGGTTTCCCCGGAGCGGTCGTTTCAGTTTGTTGAATAGCCAGCAGAAGTTACACGGAACTAAATCAGGCGACTAAGGTGGTTCCGGAACGATATTGGTTGAATTTTTGTTGGCGAAAACATCACGAAGAATCACGATAAGCCCCACGCAAATAACGCATAACACTTAAATAGTATTCCTTGTTAACAGTTTGGCCGGTCGGAAGTCATTCGTCGTTCTCGACCCTCTTTGAACAACTTGTACTAATCAAAAACACTTCCTCGTGACATTCAATTATCACCTTTTTGCTTTTTGCCACATTCTGTATGTTTCGACACCAGAAATTTGATTCCGCACACAAAATTTAATGGAACTTCTTTGTTGAATAATTTCACTCATTGCAAAAATCGCCGATTGCTCATTTAATACTTCAGAAAGAAAGAGGTTTACTAAACACTAATGAATATTCTGACGTAATACTGTGTGTCCTCTGACAGTCATACAAACCTAGAAAAAAAAAGTTTCCGCGTGAAATATAATTCAAAAGTCTTACTACTTTCTACCCACTATAGAATTTGCTGGCTCAATTTTAATGCACTTTACACCACTGCCACTTTTCGTTGAAGTTAAATCCGTAGATTTGGTTTCAAGTGTACTTATAATAGTACATTTACATAAACTTAACAGCTTTAAGCTCTAATCCACAAAGGCAGGTTTCCAATAATGACGATGTAAAAATATTTAATTATTTTTATCTTATATCAAGAGATATAATGCTAGATCAGGAGATTTCTGGTAAAATAATGCTAAATCCGTAGATTTCACATGATTCATCCGTAAATCCGTAGAAAAGACAGAAATCCGCAGATCTACGGATAAATCCGTAGGGTTGACATCACTGCTTCCAGGTACCCAGTAAGCACTAATAATGGTATTGCTTATAGCTCTATATCTGCAATCTGAAATCTTATCTGTTGTAAATCAATCATAAATCAGCTTTCAGAATGCACACCAGCCATAAATAAGCATTATATATGAATAGCCGTATATTTTGCCCAAGTCGGCCTGAATTTAATCTCAAGTGCGATTGAAATGCCAATTAGCGACTATTTGCTGTCATGATGCGGCATTAGTATGTGCTTTTTGGTTACCGGAACTTATCTAATATACGAAAAGCTATATTGCGCATCGGATTTAAAGACCTAGTTCCGATGCTCACTTCGGAATCACTTCAGACTGAATTTCATATGCCATTCGATTCAGTTCTTATAGATCAAAGAATATCTGTGTACGTATTCGCGTATGTAAAGACTGTCCCAGAAAGTATGGACGCAACCAAAAACCGCTGCCATTTCGCAATGGCTCAGAATCTGTCAATTTTTATGGCTGCGTCCTGTTGTTTACACTCTTTCCTAACCACTTGTGCAGTTGTTTATTCGTTTTCATTAGTTTGTTTCGAAATGGGTGGACTTTTCGCAGAACAACGTCGGAAAATTGTGTACAAATGGTGCACAGAACGCGGACTGTCAATGAGAAAGATAGCAAAAATGAAAGGAGTAAGTGAAAAAGCCGTGCGAAATGCAATCAGGAAGTTCGGTGAGGATAACACTTTTGAGGATAAACCGAAAACGGGTCGAAAAAAGGTTCGAGCAAAAGAAGGAGGTTTCAGTTCAGGATGTGGCCAAAAAAGTGAACACTTCGAAGTCAAATGTTCTTCGTGCTAAAGAACGTTTGAATCTTCGAACCTATAAGAAGCAGAAACAACCAAAACGTAGTCCGAAACAAGAAACATCGATCAGGCCGAGGGTTCGAAAGCTGTACAATACAATTCTTGCTGGAAATTTGAACTGCATAATCATGGACGACGAAACCTACGTGAAACTTGATTACAAATCCTTGCCGGGACCACAATATTATACGGTGCGAGAAGGACAAGTGTTAAACCAGTCCGAGACATCGATTGAAGTCGAAAAATTTTGATAAGAAAGCTATGGTCTGGCAAGCAATTTGTAGCTGCGGTAAGATTTCGAAACCCTTCATCACCACTGCTTCAATGAACAGCGAAATATACATCAAGGAATGTTTACAAAAACGACTTCTACCCATGATTCGAAGCCACAAGGATCCTGTTGTCTTCTGGCCAGATCTTGCTTCTTGCCACTACTCGAAATTGCCCACAACTTCGACCAATTGAGGAATTTTGGGCATTCACGAAGGCACATCTTAGGAAACATGTCTCGGCAGCCGAAACCATTCAACAGTTCGAAAATGATTGGAAAAAAGTGTCAAAACTTGTCGCCAAGAAGTCTGTACGGAATTGAATGAGGAACGTTCGCAAGAAGGTGCGCCAGCTAGTCTACAATGGCTAAGTAGCAAATGTTGAGAATAATATTCTGTTGTTGTAGTCTAATATTATCAGCATATCGAATAAAATTTGAATATCTAACATTTGTGAATTATTTACAGCGAAATCAAAGTGTGTTCATACTTTCTGGGACAGTCTTTATGCTTTTTCGGTTTCTCATTTTTTTTTGATTCCGGAAACTTCGGATATGTTAAGCAGAATGACTTAGATTAAAATGGAAGATTTATGATCCTATACACTATCATTGAATTTTATCCAGTTCGAACCACATGTTCCATATTTATCGTGTTTCGATTCAGTGTATCAACAACAAATTCAGTAAAAATAACACACAGTATTGTATACGTTTATGAGATAGGAATCATCAAAACTTACTTCTGAAAAGAATTCCAGTAGAACTGTTGATTTTTTAAGTCACGTAGTCGACAAATCGAGTTCCTAACAAACACTTAAAAACTCGAAACACTTCCGTTTTCTTTTTCTTAGCGTAACATTTTTATTTCCTTTTTGTAAAATTTTTAGTGATTTCTACTCAATATGTTATATTTCTACAGCACAAAAGCGTGTTGTCATTTATGCTTTTGTTTTTACAAATGAACCACAGCAGGAACCGCTCGCATTAGTAAATACAATAACCGTTAAAGCGATGCGGAAGTGATCAAATTCGTTAGCATAGCAGACCCCATAGTATAATCTTTCAAATTGATTATGAAATCAAATCATATACGTTTTCGCTTTCGTTACCATTGATTATCACGCCTGTAGGGCAGCCTTTTGTTATTTTCAGCAGCAGCAGAAGCAACAGCAGAAACAACATGCAGCGCCCAATTATTAGTTTCGGAAAATTAATTTTCGCTTTGTTTTTCTCGCCGTCCGTTGCGGATTCATCCGAAGCGATTCATTTTCGTTTCACCGATTCCCCAAACCCCCTTCTTTCCCCTCAAACCAACCGTTTCAATCGGCAGCTCAACCGTTGACTGCGCATCGCACCGAGGCACAGCGCCACTGCCAAGAAGGCATCGAGGCCTGTAGCCACCAGGTCATCACTCCTATTTTGTTGCAGCTCTCCTTTCACTGCTACATATGCATCAGAAGAAAAAGAAGAAGAAGAAGTATAATCTATAAACACAACCTGTGCGCCCGAACTCATCAAGCGAACCCAATGATGATGATGACCATTTTCACGCATTAATTTTCCGCTTCCGTACGCCCCCGTCAGCGGTGCTTGTTCGGTGGTTGTTTGAAGCCGGCTGCCGACGACGTTGGATGGATAATTTCTCCTTCTATCAACCCTCTCGGGGCGGACGGACAGCAAATAAGTGCCGTTGTACTGCACAGTGATATTGTTGGCGCTCCAACAATATTGCCCCCGAGGCAGGGCTCCCATTTCGAAAGCTTCTGAAGCGAGAAGCCCATCAAATCAAGTTTTCCATCACCCATCGTAAGTGGGGTAAATATTTGCGCCATTGATATCACCTCGTAAAACCGGGTGAATCTCGTCGTTGCGTGGGCTTCCACCAAATGCACCGCAAAGTATCACCCAGTCTCGTAAATGGCGAATGATAGCTGTAGCGCGTGGAGTGCGTTTCATTTCTCCCTTTTGGCGTTTTCTACTTGGCGCGCTAATAATTTAATTAAATTGCAAACAACCGACCGAACTCGGCGATGGAAGTTTTATTAAATGTAACGATTCAGTCCAAAGTCAATGGTTGAACGCCGTTGAATTTCATCACGGGAACTACACAGTGGAACTGGACGGGGTTCAGCAGAATGGACTCTCCATTTTTGGAGTTTTTATTTTGCCGAAACAGTGGCCCAAATATTTTCGCTGT